>NC_090652.1:253694737-253964737 GCF_040937935.1 Hyperolius riggenbachi
GGCCAATCATAATTGAAAGTGTGTACCAGGCTTTACCCTTTTAATATTTAAAGCCTGGTACACAGTTTCAACTATGGTTGGCCAATCACTGACCAATTTTACCACCTCTATGTATTATGAGGGTCAACAGATATTGAATACTATAAGCAGATTGTGTAAGAAAACCCTTGTCGTACATGGATCTATCATGGATTGATAAAATTGGTCATTGATTGGCCAATCATAATTGAAAGTATGTACCAGGCTTTCCCCAATAATTGGTATCATCCTGATTTGTGTGTCTGTGTGCATATGTATGCCTATGTGTATGCCCCAGAAGTCCATACTCTTTCTAATCAAAGTTAATTCTGTGCTCCATGGAAAAACAATCAGCTATTTATGTCTGTAGGGCCACTGAGCTCCATACTGTACCATTGTTCTCCCAGTCAAAGCTGCTTTTCCCAGTGAGAACAGATCTCTTTTCCTTTTATATCTACGTTTCAAATGGATCAGCAAAATGCAGCGAGAGTGGCAACGTCAGTCCTACACAGACCTCTATTGTGTGCGAAGTCAGACTCCTCCGCAACATTTTAATTGAAGATAATGGCGTTCATGGGCTTCTGAGGCCATATTGTCGCAGGACACAGAATGAAAGCTTTTATATCTGCTATACCATCTAAGAGAAATGAAAATGAAGACTCATTTACTCATTAATCTTCAGAACAAAGTAACCGTGTCAGATAGGAAGATATCAGAGCCGATGTTACAAAACAGAGTGACTCATCTGTAGCGTGTCGCACTACAGTCGGAACGCAGGGAATTCAGAGTACATAAAGCTGAAGCTGGAAATCTGGTGGAGCTATAGCGAGATTATTATTATTATCACTGATTACTCCACCATGTTTGCGAAATCCAAAAACTCTTATCATCCAAGGTTAAGCCATCGTTGTTTTGTCACCGTACACAGAGGATAAAACGAGGCTCTGATCAATAATGTAATATACTTGCTTTAATGAGCTCTGTAAACTTTTCTGCTAAGTGTTCTTCTGCTCTTCAGAATGTAATAGTCTCACTGAAGTGTTCTTGCTGTATTCCTGCCTCTAACTGGCATACAGTGGCGTAGGGATCACCATAGCAGCTATAGTGGCTGCTATAGGGCCAGTAGCCACACCTTGTTTAACAGACATTCATCTGCAGATCAGATCCACCAGGATGGATCTTCAGATCTGCAGATGATTGTCTGATCTGCAGATGAATGTCTATTAAACAAGGTGTGTATGAGGATCTGCAGATATCATAGACTATGAATGCATTTTGCAGGAACTGATCTTTTGCAGAAACAGATCTTTTGCAGATACTGATCTGTTGAATGTGTACAGCATCTTTGTGTCCAGCATCTTGCAAAGATTTCTATCTGATGGGGAGTTCAGCTCAATAGAATAGACTGTGTAGGTATGGCTCTCATACTACATGGAAGGGGGTAAAATTAGTCTGTGATCTTTCATTTTCCAAAGACTATGGTCTGATGTGTGTATGCACCTTAAGTCTGTGCGACATTCACAGTGCACACGTTGCGTTTGTGTGTAACGTGTAGCATTATTAGAAAGTGCTGCATGCTGTGCGTTTAGCAATAAATCTGCTGTGTTATTTGTGTTGCATATGCTCCGTAATGTTTTTCTTTTTAAATGTAACGCATGCCCCATTTTCGTTCCATCACTGTGCGACGAAAACGGTGCACCAAACGCAGGGCTAAAGAATTCACAATAACGTCCAAGTTATAGTCTACAATGCGTTGCGTTAGGGTCACAAACGCAACGTCCCACTGTGAAAGAGGCCTGAACAGCAGCTGCTCAGTCTAACTGCCAAAATAGTGTGCAGGCAGGTCGGAAGGCTGGCCAGCATCTTTGTATAGAATGATCCTTTCCAGCCCTTTCGTAAAGAATATAGGCAATACTGAGAATCCCCCATGAGGAGATGGACCAGTCCGAAAGCTGACAGATTTGTACAACCTAATGTAAGTGACAGCAACATAGAAAAAGTAATGTACAGTGAATTTTACTCTGGGAGAAATGTACCTCCTATATGTATGTGTACAAATGTTTTTTTTATTTTTTTTTATTTTTCATGATTGTGGTCTTTTAGGGCAACTGTAGAGAGAGGTATGTGGAGGCTGCCATATTTATTTAACTCTAACCAATACCAGTTGCCTGGCAGCCCTGCATATTTATTTGGCTGCATTAGTGTCTGAATCACACCAGAAACAAGCATGCAGCTAATCTTGTCATATCTGACAATAATGTCAGAAACACCTGATCTGCTGCATGCCTGTTCAGGGGCAATGGCTAAAAGTATTAGAGGCAGAGGATCAGCAGGATAGCCAGGCAACTGGTATTGTTTAAAAAAAAATATGTCAGCCTCCATATCTCTCTCACTTCAGTTGCCCTTGAGGCCTGGAACCCACTGCAAAACGCAATCGCTAATCGCAAGCGCTAGCGTTTTGTATGAGCAGTTTGTAAGTGATTTCATGAGCGTTTTAGGGAGCGTTTTTAAAAAGTGTATCAATTTTCCAGCAGTTGTGTAGCGATTAGCGATTAGCATTTTAAAGTCTGATTGGTCCTTTCAATTAATTTTAATTTTGTTACAGTGTGCAGTAACTTTAAAACGCTAGCAAAATCGCTCTGTGCAGGTTTTGATGAGCGATTACGCCAGCGTTGATATACACACGTGAGAACTGCCGCCCATCACGGATTGGGATACAATCCCTCAGGCGACAGTCCAGGGAAAGATGATGTACAGACACGTCTATAGCCTTGAGGCTAGGGATGTGTTCTGTTGCTATGGAGGGGGGCGGAGGGACAACGAATGGCGGACAATGTATCGGCTTCTAACGGTTGGGGTTGAAAATAGCATAGCGATCAGTTGTGCTCGGGCTCTGAGTGCATTAAAAATGGGACAGGATGGATCCTTAACGATGCCCGATGCATGAGCAATATTCATTGGCGGGGGCTGTACACACATGACGATTGCCAGCTGGAACAGTTGTTATCGCTCGTTTCAGCCAATGGTTATCGCATGTGTGTACATAGCTTTAGATACCAAACTAACTGGCAAGGGGTGCAGCGACAGACTTTCTAGTTTACTTTAACATACACACATACTATAGACAAACATACACATTGTATACCAATACAAATGGAAAATAAAATACAATTTGTGTGAATCCTGACGATCCTGCTCCCAGTGATATATTAATCACACTTTTCACCCTTCAGGGCCCATTCACACCTGAGCGGGAATCGCACTATTCCCGCTCAAGGCAAACCGCTAGCGGTTTTGTAAAAACCGCTACACATTGTAGCAAATGGCAGTGTTCTCACTGCCGCGTTTGCAGTTAGCGTTAACCGCAAATGCTTTGCATGCAGTGGTTTGCCGGCGATTTGCGTTTCACGTTTAGCGATCGCGATTAGCATGCATAGCACGCTAATTGCAATCGCGTCAAAACCGCCACATGTTAAGTGATTTTTCCGCGTTAATCGCAGGAAAATCACTCCCGCAAGGCGTTTTGCGATTTTAGATGTGAACGGGGCCTCAGATGTGATTTTTTTTTTTTGGGGGGGGGGGGGGTTTGTTTGATATCACATTCCCATTTCAGCATTTTCAGGCCCCTTTTAAACTTGCCTTGCAAGTGTGTGTTGCGTTAGCCTGTTTTCCGTACGGTAATGCAACGACAATGCAAAGCAATGCGGTCTAGCATACTTACTGCGTTGCATTGCGCGGGAAGTTTCCAATTGGCTGCCGACCCGCCGCAAAGTCAACAGCGCATTACTGTTGGACTTCCGCGGTGACGCAGCGGCAGCAGAAGTCATGTCAATCAATGGGTGACACAGGGATTTTACATTTGTTGGCATCGGCGGTGGTGCAGCGTACATGCGCATAATGGTGTGAATACGATACGATAGACAGAGGCACCGAGTGTTGTTTGTTTTGCTAGATGCTGTAACTCCTTTTTCTATTGCCTGAGGAAGCGGGCGCTGACCCATGAAACGCGTTGCTTTGTTTTATCTGGAGTTCGTTAATAAATAGACTGAATGTACAGTCGTGTTGTGTCTGCTTGGAGGAGGTAAGTCCACCACTGCCTCCTCTAATTACCAAATTTTTGGCTTTTAAGCTCCTTTAAAACCCTTTTTATCCTTTTGGCACCTCTGTTCTCTCCTATATGAATACGATAGATGTTGTTTTCTGCATTGTGGTGGGATGCGATGTGGGCAGAGCATCGCACCGCAAACGCAACGGTCTGGTGTAAAACCGCCTCTGATTTTTTTTCATGTTTATTAGGCCGAGATTTCATTGATTTATAGGTACAGAGGTGCGAGTGTCTGAACAAGCAATAAAAGGCTCACTCTGCCAGTTTGGCTGATTCACAAAAGTTTAAAAAAGTGACAAAGGATTAATGGTTGAATCAATTAATAAATGTTTTGAAAAGTTAAGCACTGATCACATTTTTGTCAAAATGTGATGAAAAAGTTCAGGCTTATTGTAAATATGTTCATGTTGGTCTTATCTTTGAAACATGTCGAAAAAAAATGTACATTTATTCTCATATTCACAAATAAAGTCCTATTTCTCCCTCTGAAAGCTGGAGTTACGCTTGTAGCATGATGACCACTAAAGATAAGTTACTGGCTGCAAAGCATCACAATATCTTATCACTCATCATCTCTCCGTAGCGCTGACACTAGCGCTGCAGAATCTGACACCACTGCTGAGTCATGAAAACTGTTGTGGAAAGTAACAGTCAGGATTCAGCTTTCATCTCCCTGGAAAGTGAAGGCCCCCCCATTTTAGAAAGAAGACACCCCAAGGTATTCCGTTAGTAGTATGGTGAGTTCATAAAAGATTTTATTTTTTGTCACAAGTTAGCGGAAAATGACACTTTGTGAAAAAAAAAACAATTAAAATCAAAGTGTCATTTTCCGCTAACTTGTGACAAAAAATAAAATCTTCTATGAACTCACCATACTCCTAACGCAATACCTTGGGGTGTCTTCTTTCTAGAATGGGGTCATTTGTGGGGTTCCTATACTGCCCTGGCATTTTAGGGGCCCTAAACCGTGAGGAGTAGTCTTGAAACCAAATGTCGCAAAATGACCTGTGAAATCCTAGAGGTACTCATTGGACTTTGGGCCCCTTAGCGTACTTAGGGTGTAAAAAAGTGCCACATATGTGGTACCGCCGTACTCAGGAGAAGTAGTATAATGTGTTTTGGGGTGTATTTTTACACATACCCATGCTGGGTGGGAGAAATTTCTCTGTAAATGACAATTGTTTGATTTTTTTTTACACACAATTGTCCATTTACAGAGAGATTTCTCCCACCCAGCATGGGTATGTGTAAAAATACACCCCAAAACACATTACACTACTTCTCCTGAGTACGACGATACCACATGTGTGACACTTTTTTGCAGTCTAGGTGCGCTAAGGGGCCCAACGTCCTAATCACAGGTCATTTTGAGGCATTTGTTTTCAAGACTACTCCTCACGGTTTAGGGCCCCTAAAATGCCAGGGCAGTATAGGAACCCCACAAGTGACCCCATTTTAGAAAGAAGACACCCCAAGGTATTTCGTTAGGTGTATGGCGAGTTCATAGAAGATTTTATTTTTTGTCACAAGTTAGTGAAAAATAACACTTTGTGAAAAAAAAAACAAAAATCAATTTCCGCTAACTTTTGACAAAAAATAAAATCTTCTATGAACTCGTCATACACCTAACAGAATACATTGGGGTGTCTTGTTTCTAAAATGGGGTCAGTTTGTGGGGTTCCTATACCGCCCTGGCATTTTACGGGCCCAAAACCGTGAGTAGTCTGGAATCCAAATGTCTCAAAATGACTGTTCAGGGGTATAAGCATCTGCAAATTTTGATGACAGGTGGTCTATGAGGGGGCGAATTTTGTGGAACCGGTCATATGCAGGGTGGCCTTTTAGATGACAGGTTGTATTGGGCCTGATCTGATGGATAGGAGTGCTATGGGGGGTGACAGGAGGTGATTGATGGGTGTCTCAGGGGGTGGTTAGAGGGGAAAATAGATGCAATCAATGCACTGGGGAGGTGATCGGAAGGGGGTCTGAGGGGGATCTGAGGGTTTGGCCGAGTGATCAGGAGCCCACACGGGGCAAATTAGGGCCTGATCTGATGGGTAGGTGTGCTAGGGGGTGACAGGAGGTGATTGATGGGTGTCTCAAGGTGTGATTAGAGGGGGGAATAGATGCAAGCAATGCACTGGCGAGGTGATCAGGGCTGGGGCCTGAGGGCATTCTGAGGGTGTGGGCGGGTGATTGAGTGCCCTAGGGGCAGATAGGGGTCTAATCTGATAGGTAGCAGTGACAGGGGGTGATTGATGGGTAATTAGTGGGTGTTTAGGGTAGAGAACAGATATAAACACTGCACTTGGGAGGTGATCTGACGTCGGATCTGCGGGCGAACTATTGGTGTGGGCGGGTGTTCAGATTGCCCGCAAGGGGCAGGTTAGGGGCTGATTGATGGGTGGCAGTGACAGGGGGTGATTGATGGGTGGCAGTGACAGGGGGTGATTGATGGGTGATTGACAGGTGATTGACAGGTGATCAGTGGGTTATTACAGGGAAGAACAGATGTAACTAATGCACTGGCGAATTGATAGGGGGGGGGGGGGTCTGAGGGCAATCTGAGCGTGTAGGCAGGTGATTGGGTGCCCGCAAGGGGCAGATTAGGGTCTGATCTGATGGGTAAAAGTGACAGGTGGTGATAGGGGGTGATTGATGGGTAATTAGTGGGTGTTTAGGGTAGAGAACAGATGTAAACACTGCACTTGGGAGGTGATCTGACGTCAGATCTGCGGGCGATCTATTGGTGTGGGTGGGTGATCAGATTGCCCGCAAGGGGCAGGTTAGGGGCAGATTGATGGGTGGCAGTGCCAGGGGGCGATTGATGGGTGGCAGTGACAGGGGGTGATTGATGGGTGATTGACAGGCGATCAGTGGGTTATTACAGGTAAGAGCAGATGTAACTAATGCACTGGCGAATTGATAAGGGGGGGGGGGGGGTCTGAGGGCAATCTGAGCATGTAGGCGGTTGATTGGGTGCCCGCAAGGGGCAGATTAGGGTCTGATCTGATGGGTAACAGTGACAGGTGGTGATAGGGGGTGATTGATGGGTAATTAGTGGGTGTTTAGAGGAGAGAATAGATGTAAACACTGCGCTTGGGTGGTGATCTGATGTCGGATCTGCGGGCGATCTATTGGTGTGGGTGGGTGATCAGATTGCCCGCAAGGAGCAGGTTAGGGGCTGATTGATGGGTGGCAGTGACAGGGGGTGATTGATGGGTGGCAGTGACAGGGGGTGATTGATGGGTGGCAGTGACAGGGGGTGATTGATGGGTGATTGACAGGTGATTGACAGGTGATCAATGGGTTATTAAATGGAAGCACAGATGTAAATATTGCACTGGCGAATTGATAAGGGGGGTCTGAGGGCAATCTGAGCATGTAGTCGGGTGATTAGGTGCCCGCAAGGGGCAGAATAGGGTCTGATCTGATGGGTAACAGTGACAGGTGGTGATAGGGGGTGATTGATAGGTGATTGATGGGTAATTAGTGGGTGTTTAGGGTAGATAACAGATGTAAACACTGCACTTGGGAGGTGATCTGACGTCGGATCTGCGGGCGATCTATTGGTGTGGGTGGGTGATCAGATTGCCCGCAAGGGGCAGGTTAGGGGCTGATTGATGGGTGGCAGTGACAGGGGGTGATTGATGGGTGGCAGTGACAGGGGGTGAATGATGGGTGATTGACAGGTGATTGACAGGTGATCAGTGGGTTATTACAGGGAAGCACAGATGTAAATATTGCACTGGCGAATTGATAAGGGGGGTCTGAGGGCAATCTGAGCATGTAGGCGGGTGATTGGGTGCCCGCAAGGGGCAGATTAGGGTCTGATCTGATGGGTAACAGTGACAGGTGGTGATAGGGGGTGATTGATGGGTGATTGATGGGTAATTAGTGGGTGTTTAGGGTAGATAACAGATGTAAACACTGCACTTGGGAGGTGATCTGACGTCGGATCTGCGGGCGATCTATTGGTGTGGGTGGGTGATCAGATTGCCCGCAAGGGGCAGGTTAGGGGCTGATTGATGGGTGACAGTGACAGGGGGTGATTGATGGGTGATTGATGGGTGATTGACAGGTGATTGACAGGTGATTGACAGGTGATCAGGGGGATAGATGCATACAGTACACGGGGGGGGGGGTCTGGGGAGAATCTGAGGGGTGGGGGGGTAATCAGGAGGGGGCAGGGGGGGATAAAAAAAAATAGCGTTTACAGATAGTGACAGGGAGTGATTGATGGGTGATTAGGGGGGTGATTGGGTGCAAACAGGGTTTTGGGGGGTGGGCAGGGGGGGGGTCTGAGGGGTGCTGTGGGCGATCTTTTGGCAGGGGGGGGAGAAATCAGTGTGCTTGGGTGCGACATAGGGTGGCTGCAGCCTGCCCTGGTGGTCCCTCGGACATTGGGACCACCAGGGCAGGAGGCAGCCTGTATAATACACTTTGTAAACATTACAAAGTGTATTATACACTTTGTATGTGGCGATCGCGGACTTAACATCCCGCCGGCGCTTCCGTATGGCCGGCGGGATGTTGCGGCGGGTGAGCGGAGACAGGCGCCGGCGGAGGATCGCGTCACGGATGACGCGATCGCTCCGCCCATGCCCCTAAAAGGACCGCCGCCTCTGTGGGTGAGCTGGTCCTTCAGGGCTCCACTTCCCGACCGCCCCTGTGCATTAGGCGGTCGGGAAGTGGTTAAAGGTTATTATGCTGTTACTTATATTTTATTGAAGAAAGGAAGTTCTGAGTTCAGGTCCACTTTAACTGGCTTTTAAAGGACACCCAAAAATAAACTAATGCAATAAACGATTATAAATAAACGAAATAAACAATTGTATCTATCCTCCTTCCCCTAAAAATGACTGTTTAAGATTTTATGTTTAAATAAACGATTGTATCTATCCTTCCCCTAAAAATGACTTTTTAAGATGTTATGTTTAAATCTACTTTTTACGTTTTAACTGTTTTAATGTTTTTGCTCAATGACACATTCATTGGAGTATGCCCGATCTAAAATCTATGAACTCTCTTATCTCTCTTTATCTCTTTCCTGTTCTCAGAAGCCATTTTCTGCTAGGAAAGTGTTTTATAGTTGGAATTTCTTATCAGTGAGGGTCACACTGTAGTCACTTCCTGTCTGAGTCAGGACTGAGTCAGCCACTTACATACCTGATATTTAACTTCCAAACAGAGAAAGAAAAAAAGGAACACAGCCTAGTTATTTGTGTGCTAGGGACTGTACATACACATGTCTATCTCATCATGTCACACGTCACTTCGGGTATCCTTTAATCAAACCCTTCTGAGAGGTTTAACAAAGTACATATTTTTTTTCTGCAGGAAAAAAAGAGAGACATTCAGTAGTAGAGTACTGTGTACCTACTGGATGGGGTTGTGATGGAGGGTCTGTTCTGGGTGTCAGAGCTACTTGGGGACCATGACTTGTTTACTGACACCAGCAGAGGAACAAACAGGAATTATAACAAAGTTCACAACAGAAAAGAATGACAATGTTTTTACCAGTTTCCTCCCAACAGCCAGTGTTCTCATACTGTCGCTGAGCAGAGCTCAACCTGACTGCAGCCATATTGTCATTTCCATTACTGTATTACAGTTCTTATTTTACATGGTATTTGTAGTGCTGCATCTATAATAGGGTTACATTCTAGCCCTGATTTATGAAAGCCGTGAAAATCTGAGAAAAAAAATCCCTAGTGTGGATCTACTGAACAAAGACTCCTCACTATGACAAATTGGGAATTTACTTTGTAATTCCCGTCCATTGGTACGCTTGCAGCGATGGCCGCAGTGATGGCCAGCTAATAGCCAGTGGTGCTGCTTCTTCTGAAGGTAAATACCTGCAGGGATGCTTAATAAACATTATTATGGGTTGCAGGAATGTTAGCTATATCTGGGTCAGGAGGTCAAGATCAGTAATGGGCAGCTCAAAACCAGCCCTTTGGTAACACCAAAGGCCACAGTTAGGGATAGTAAAAGAGATGCAAATATGTTTGAGTTCATGCAAGATTATGTAAATATATGCAGCTTGAAAATGGACCAATCAATTTAAACCTTGGTGAGACTTCATTGGTCCATTTTCAAGCTGCATCAATTTGCTTAAAAATGTACATAATCCTGCATGAACTCGGAAATGTTTGCATCTCATTGATCATCCCTATCCACAGTAGAGGTCTTCTATGTCTTGCTTTGTTAACCATCAACATCTTAGTACATCCTATAAGCTATCATTATTATTAGTTTTGATTTACAGCATTTCACAACAGTGAGTACACCTGACATTTTTGTAAATATTTTATTATATCTTTTCATTGCACAACACTGGAGATATAACACTTTGATACAACGTAAAGGCAAACATTAATGGCTGTGTGTTTATTTATTTTTAAGGGACAGCAAATTTACAATGTTATACAAGCTGTACACTGACTACTTTACATTGCATCAAAGTGTCATATCTTTAGTGTGGTCCCATGAAAAGATATAATAAAATATTTACAAATATATACTGCATATAGCGCCAGCATCTTAGGCAGGCATCTGTGGTCTATGGAGAGGGGAGGAGGGACAACGGGCAGCGTCCAATCAAGTTGTGGCCTGTGGCTCAGGGAGAAAAGGACTTCAAAAACATCAATGATCAATTAAAGATTCTGACGGGTGTGACAGTAATCTAGAGTGTTTACAAGGCCTGACGTAAGATTGGGCAGGTACCTCTGCTCCTCCTGTGTCATCATTTTCACTTTTAAGTTATGCATGTTTGTAACTTTCACCCTGCGGAACTGTTATAAAGCACTGCATAATCTGATGACACTTTATAAACGACAACAACAATATTATTGCGCAATATTTCACATGTTCCTAGATAAAAAGAAATATTTTACAGTTATGAAAGCTTACATCTGATACAAATATATTAAAAACCACAGTAATACCCTTGGCAGGTTTTAAGCAATGAGTTTTGTAGCACTGGTCTGTTATTAGGAGAAACATTTTGGTTACTGCCCCCCCCCCCCCAAAAAAAAATAAATAAAAGAAAACATAAAAAAATTGCAAGGTCCCTACCCCCACATATTAGATTTAGGTAACCTCCTGTATAAGCAGATATAAATACCCCCAGTATTGGTAGCCAGAGGCAACCCCATTATATGTAGACAAGAGCGATCCCCAGTATAGATAGCCAGAGGTGCCTTGTAGTATAAGGTAGCCCTCAGTATAAGGTAGCCCTCAATAGTTGGTCACCAGAGTTGCCCCCAGTATTAGATAGCTCCCAGTACAAGGTTCCAGAAGTAGCTCGACCGAGTATAGGCATCCCCCCATTATAGGACACCAGAAGAGGCCCCCACAATTAGGTAACTCCAAGTATAGGGTGCCAGAAGTAGCCTCCCCAGTATAGGTAGTCTCCCAGTATAGGTAGCACCCACCAATATAGGTAAGCAGAGGTAGCCTGCCAGTATAGTTATCGAGAAGTAGCCCCCCCCCCCCCCCCCGGTATAGGTAGCCCACTCAGTATAAATAGCTACATGATAAAAAAAATGGCACTGTAGTCATGGTGATGAGGATGCCTGGAGAAGGTGGATCGCTAGTGGAGCATGGACAGGTGAGTTCTCTTCTCTGCTGGACTACTCTGCACCTCAGGGGGCCAGCATCAAGCCCTGTGTGGCCTGTAGTGGACACCCTTATCGCCAGTCACCAGCCATAACATCTGGCCCTTGCTTGGATATGGGCCTCATAGAAGCAGGTTGGCTCATCGGATTCCTGCCATCTCTGGTAGATGCTCTGTCACTGTCCATGGCATAAACCTATCAGGCAGATTGCCTCTGTTGTGTAGGTTGCATCAGACATAGAAGCCGCCCGGTCACTTGCCCAGTAGAAACTGCCATGAATGGTGAATCATGAAGGCTCCTGCATACGGTGATGCTGGCTCTTTCTCCCCTCTTCCACTGCTGTTGGGTAAGCTCATCTATTGCTCGTTGGCACTTTATTCATACAGTGCTACGCTGTCCTCATTGTTCATTGCACTGCTGCACTTTTTTCTTGTACTTTGCAATATTTGCAAAAAATATTTACAGCATATTATATATAACCAGCATTTTTTTTTTACTTGAACAGCATTCAAAGGGTTACACCCATGGCTGGAAAGTTCAGTGCAGAGAAATGTGGACGCATCAGAAGTGTAGATAATGTTATCTTGTGTTTACTTAACTGTATCAAGTAAGGAATGTGACACATTCTCTGAGGCCCAGTGCACACCAAAACCGCTAGCAGATTGGCAAAATGCTAGCTGTTTTGGGAGCAGATTTCAGAGCGATTCTAAGCATGTTTAGAGCGGATTTTTAAATATGCCTAGCGGTTTTGGCTGCGTTTTTGTGTAGCAGATTACACAAATTGTTACAGTAAAAGCTGTACTGAACAACTTCTGTAACAAAAACGCCTGGCAAACCGCTCTGATCTAGCGTTTTTCAGAGCGGTTTGCGTTTTTCCTATCCTTTACATTTGAGGCAGAAACGCTTCTGCAAACCGCAAATGTGCAGCACGTTTGCGGTTTGCTACAATTCTCATACCGCCGGTGTGCACCATCCCATTGAGATACATTAACCGAGCGGTTTGACAGGTGCATGCGGCCGGCGGGTCGCATCAAAAACCACTCGGTGTGCACTGGGCCTGCCTGTGGAGAAGCTCCTGGACACAGACAGAAACTCAAAGCATTTCTGCCTTCAATACATAATGAATAAAACCAGTTATGAATAAAATGCAAAGTCAGCTCTCAAAAAACTGTACTTTTGGGAACGCATAATTTTTAAATGAATAATACTACCTATGCACAATTGCAAATATGATAACCGTATGGCATATAAAAAGTAGGAAAACATGTTTTTATTAAATATTATGTCAGGGTTTTATACCGATTTAAAGGGACCTTTCTGTTTTTTTGCACGTGGACGCTTTGCCTCATCTAATAATTGCAGTTTTCTTGTTCTCACTGTTTTCTTACTTGTTTAGCAGCACACCTTAGCACTTTTCTGGGGGTTTATTTTCCTGCTGGACACTTCAGCTGGTTGTATATGCACTGACACCTTTTGTTGTCATTTCGCAGTGGCCAGTATATGGCTGATCCTGCTGCTGCACAAGCCCCGGCCGTGTTAAATACTATTCCCCCTCCAGCCCGCCATGGATGGTGGGGAATGAAATAATTCGGCTTCCAGCAAATGCAGAAAGCTGAATTATTGTATTTTAAAGTAACTTCAGCACCATCTTCTGATGGCGGCGAAGTTACTCCCTGTGCGCCCAAGTCTCCTGCACTGGATTCACTGTGTTCGTATATACATATATATATATATACATATATATATATATATATATATATATATATATATATATATATATATATATATATATACACACACACACATATATATATATATATATACTGTATATATACACACCTCAGCATATATTGTATTTTAATTGTGTTTTAATTGCTTCTTGTTATGTGGTGTTTCAAAAAAACTCATGATTCGATTTGAATTTGATATGTGGTGCAGTTCTGTGGGATCTACTTTTTTCTCTAGCTTGTGTACTGGTTGCATCAGACATGTCATACATAGTATGGTATGCATGACTTGTCTGGTGTGCACAGGGCTGGATTTACCATAAGGCATTGTAGGCACATGCCTACAGGCGTCTGATGATAGAAAGGCGGCTCAATCCCCTTCCTGAGCACCTCCGTCCTTCCTTCCCTATACAGAGTCCCGAGCAGAGTGTGAATGAGAGGTTACTTACCCAGCTCTCAGCATTCCCCTGACAAGATCTCCCTTCAGTCGGGGGCACCTCTAGCTACCTAATGCTAAGGGACACCTGTAGCTACCTACGCCAGGCAAGGGAAGCAAGGGAGAAATGACAACTAGGCCAACCAGCGCGCTTGTGGTGGCTTTGGATGGGGGTTTGTAGGTTCATGGAGGGCGAATTCTAGTGTGCCTGGACATCTGTGCCTACAGGCTCCAGTGATGTAAATCTGGGCCTGGGTGTACATAATTATTGTGTGCCACGGAAGGGTGCGTTCCACTCACCACAATGGAGACAGTGGATCCGCTGGACAATAGAAAAGATCCAATGCTTAACACAGGATCCATCAATTTTTCTGTTTATTTGCAGTTCTCTGATGCAGAAAATGTAGACATTTTTTTTTGTTTGTTTCAATGGAATCCTCAAAGAAGAGTAATACAACACTGAATTGTAACGTGTAAAATTTTACAATAAATCAGGTAAGTATGACAGCTTTCCTTGAACAAATACAGGTGAGAGTTACCATGAAAACAAGCATTAAACACATTTTATGAGTTGCTTATTGATATACATTGACTTTCTCAAGCAAGGACTGACTTTTTGCTAGATTATACCTATACTAGTAAAAAACGAGCACTAGGTCACAGTCTTGACCCCTCCCCCCTGCAATGTGCGCAACGCACGCAATGCATGCATGGCCACACTAAACCTATGTGTGCATGGTCGCTGTCCAAACTCCATCCGTGTGCCATGCATGCGCGCCAGGCAAAGTGGACTTATGCACGCGGACATGGACTTATGCGCATGGACAGGGGTTTTATTATATCTGTGTTTAGAAATGGCAGTTGTCTATTAATGGAAGCTGTAAGGAGAAAAAGGGGTGTCAACCATCCAGTTTCTAGACCATCTAAGGTTGGGCCTGGGATTTCAAGGAAAGTATGAACCCATCCTTATGGTCTGGTTGCCTCATGCAGTTGTTAAAATTTACAACTTCAAGATCATCAAATAGACCATCATAAAAGAATGACTCGGATTACCGTAAAAGTCATTATTTTACCACACTGCTTTACTGTAAGTTGCAAATCAGCGTGCTGCAGGAAATCAAGTCTTTACCACTTGCCGTGATTAATGCATGTAGTTCATGATCGTGCTATGTTCGCAGGTTGCCTATTAAAATGACTATCTGCCAGGTGTGGCTGTATCAGCACACTCTGTGCCTGTTGTCAGGACTACCTAGCCTGGAACAGCACAACAGCCAGTACGCACTACTTGGGGCTATGTCTTTGCAAGTAGAGACAAACCACAAAAAAATCTGGGTGTTGGCTCGCAGCAGTCACGGAAAAGAAATGCTCTTAGTGTCAATTGCTTGTATCATTCTTGAACCCTTCAGTTAAAACAAGTATAGGAGAGCTATTGCTACCTCCCGTGGGTGAACGCTGTTGTCTGAGATAACACAGATGTATACAATGGGACACTATGGAGCAGCAACAGTGGAATAATCCTCATAAGTCATTTCGGCAGATGTGCTGCTGGTAGCATAACATTCTTTACAAACTTATGATTATAGAGCTTTCTGTTTTGTTTTTATTTTATGCTACTAGATTATCATGGTTGTCAATGGCAACTTTTTTTCTTCGCCTACGGTTTCCCAAAAAATTACTGGAGGCTTAGCATTTTTGTACTTTAACTCGGATTGAACTTCATCCCAATCAGTAGCTGATACCCTTTTTCCCATGAGAAATATTTACCTTTTCTCAAGTACAGTAGATCATCAGGGACCTCCGTATGGCTGATATTGTGGTGAAACCCCTCCCACAGTGTGATGTCATGACCATGGCCCTGACAGTTCCTGTCTGTGAACCTTGTTGCATTGTGGGATATGAGGATTGTTTCCAACTACCAAGCAAGCAGTATCTCCCTTTGCGGAATGTTTGTTTACTGAGAGTTCAATGCACAGACATCACCTGGCAAGACTAAAGATGTCGCACCTGTGATAAATATCGGAATGTAAATCTGGGTGGGTAAAGAAAGATTTTACAATGGGCAAACTCTAAATAAAAAAATGTATAAATTAATACTGTAAAAAAAAAATAAAAAAAGCTATTATATTTATTACGTAATTTCCATTATAGTTCCTATTTAAGGCACATCCAGTGGAATCTGTACTGGATTTTAGCGACAACAAAAACAATGTGATACCATTTTATAATATTACAACTAGAAATGGTCAATAAGATGTTAATGATTCCAGATTGTATATAGATTCAAAGGGATCTAAGCAGTGACCTAATGAAATATATAAAACAACAATAACGTGTACAAGTGGGTGGAGGGGGGTTATACTTGCCTTTGCGGGGCTGCTCCCTACCAGTCCAGACTCACAGGTGCTGCAGTTTGAAGTGTCCACCAGTGTCGTGTTTTCCCGGCCTCCACAACTCATGCTGGGAGATGTGGCCCTTCAATGTGAATTCATCTCCAGGCCAGGAGATGTACTCACATTGGAGGACGGCGGTTGAGGATGCATGACACCGTCGCAGTAGCTTGAAATTGCTGCAGGTCTGGCAAGGGAGCCACCATAAGTAAGTAATGCTTGTCAACTACCACCCCCCTCCTTTGGAGGCTGTACGTTTTATATATGTCATTAAATCAGTGCTGAGTTTCCTTTGATGCAGATTGCCTTACACAGCGAAGGAGGGAAGTGGAGCAAGTGAGTGAACTCCCTCTTACCGTCCGCTTGTTTGGTACTGAAATGGTGCTGAACAGCGGTAATTAGGAGTATTCGGACGTTCCAAATTCACTATGCCAAATTTGAACACCAATGCTATTCAAGAATGCCACTTGGTTTTGCCAGGAGCCGATTGTGAAAATGCCACTGCAGGGAAAAAGTGTAGCTGTGCCCCAGAAGCCAAATGTTGCTCCTCCCATCCTTACCCCTACTCTACCCATTTACCCATGCTCTTTTAGGGAAGGTGAGCGAGGAACCGCCTCACTGTGTGACTGGGGTGGAAGGAGCTATAAGAGCAGAGCAGGATCATCCACCAGGCACCTAGGCAGTAGAGTTGGGCCGAACCTCCGATTTTAGGTTCGCGAACCTGGTTCGCGAACTTCCGCGGAAGGTTCGGTTCGCGTTAAAGTTCGCGAACCGCAATAGACTTCAATGGGGATGCAAACTTTGAAAAAAAAAAAATAATTATGCTGGCCACAAAAGTGATGGAAAAGATGTTTCAAGGGGTCTAACACCTGGAGGGGGGCATGGCGGAGTGGGATACATGCCAAAAGTCCCGGGGAAAAATCTGGATTTGACGCAAAGCAGCGTTTTAAGGGCAGAAATCACATTGAATGCTAAATGACAGGCCTAAAGTGCTTTCAAACATCTTGCATGTGTATACATCAATCAGGTAGTGTAATTAACCAGCTGAGCGGTCTGGACGAGCTCAGCTCGTCCAACACCGCCAGCGGCTGCCGCTCAGGCCCTGCTGGGCCGATTTGAATGAAATAAAAAGCAGCACACGCAGCCGGCACTTTGCCAGCCGCGTGTGCTGCCTGATCGCCGCCGCTCTGCGGCGATTCGCCGCGAGCAGCGGCGAAAGAGGGTCCCCCCAGCCGCCTGAGCCCAGCGTAGCCGGAACAAAAAGTTCCGGCCAGCGCTAAGGGCTGGATCGGAGGCGGCTGACGTCAGGACGTCGGCTGACGTCGATGACGTCACTCCGCTCGTCGCTATGGCGACGATATAAGCAAAACAAGGAAGGCCGCTCATTGCGGCCTTCCTTGTTTATTCTGGGCGCCGGAGGCGATCGGAAGATCGCCTCCGGAGCGCCCTCTAGTGGGCTTTCATGCAGCCAACTTTCAGTTGGCTGCATGAAATAGTTTTTTTTTTATTTAAAAAAAACCCTCCCGCAGCCACCCTGGCGATTTAATCAGAACGCCAGGGTGGTTAAGGTACTGCTTCACACTGACACACCAAACTCACCGTGTAACGCACCGCAAACAGCTGTTTGTGTAGTGACGGCCGTGCTGGACTGGTGCGCACCATGGCGAGAGTGCAGGTTTTGGTGGCTTTACAGCCCATATGGTCGCCTGGCTGATGTAGCTGAATGACAGAACAGTGACTGTCCAGCTGATCAAATTTGGTCTGACCACAATGAGGCAACGACCTTATTATCGTGGGTGCGCCCCCCGAGACACTCATCTAGGCGCCGGTCATTGCTTCATTGTGATACGCAAGCCCCTTCACCACGGCAAGGTAATGATCACGAAGGGGAATGGGCGCATGTACATGCCTTTTCTTTTGTTGTTGCAGCTGCCCGCAGTGCAGCCAGAAAAATTAGGCAGTCATGTTCACGCACCAGAAAAATTATTACAGCGGCCGCTGCTAGCAGCGGCCTAAAAAATTCAGCAATCCGCCTGGAGTCCCGGACCCTGTTGGTGGTGGCGGAGAAGGTAGTCAAGCGGCCTGCAGGCAGACATGCTGTGTGGAGGGACTGGGAGCGACTTAGTCTTCTTGGGGCAGGCCAGGCAGCCAGTCACACGGCGTGCAGGCAGAGATGCTGTGTGTGCGGGGACTGACTTAGTCTTGGGGCGGGCAGCAGCCCTCCGGGATCCATGCCTCATTCATTTTGATAAAGGTGAGGTACTTAACACTTTTGTGACTTAGGCGACTTCTCTTCTCTGTGACAATGCCTCCAGCTGCGCTGAAGGTCCTTTCTGACAGGACGCTTGCGGCAGGGCAGGAGAGAAGTTGGATGGCAAATTGGGACAGCTCTGGCCACAGGTCAAGCCTGCGCACCCAGTAGTTCAAGGGTTCCACATCGCTGTTCACAGCAGTGTCTACATCCACACTTAAGGCCAGGTAGTCGGCTACCTGCCGTTCCAGGCGTTGGTGGAGGGTGGATCCAGAAGGGCTACGGCGAGGCGTTGGACTAAAGAACGTCCGCATGTCCGACATCACCATGAGTTCGCTGGAGCGTCCTGTCTTTGACTGCGTGGACACGGGAGGAGGATTAGTGGCAGTGGTACCTTGCTGGCGTTGTGCCGTCACATCACCCTTAAAGGCATTGTAAAGCATAGTTGACAGCTGGTTCTGCATGTGCTGCATCCTTTCCACCTTCCGGTGAGTTGGTAACAGGTCCGCCACTTTGTGCCTGTACCGAGGTTCTAGTAGTGTGGCCACCCAGTACAGCTCATTCCCCTTGAGGTTTTTTATACGGGGGTCCCTCAACAGGCAGGACAGCATAAAAGACGACATCTGCACAAAGTCGGATCCAGTACCCTCCATCTCCTCTTGCTCTTCCTCAGTGACGTCAGGTAAGTCAACCTCCTCCCCCCAGCCGCGAACAATACCACGGGAAGGTTGAGCAGCACAAGCCCCTTGCGATGCCAGCTGAGGTTGTTCTCCTGCCGCTGTCCCCTCCTCCTCCTCCTCCTCCTCCCCCAAAGAAACACCTTGCTCATCATCCTCTGAGTCTGACTCGTCTTCTGCACACGACTTCTCTTCTTCCTCCTCCTCCCCCCTCTGTGCTGCCGCAGGTGTTGAGGAAACAGCTGGGTCTGATGAAAATTGGTCCCATGCCTGTTCCTGCCGTAACGGTTCCTGGTCACGCTCATTCACAGCTTCATCCGCCACTCTACGCACAGCACGCTCCAAGAAGTAAGCGTAGGGAATTAAGTCGCTGATGGTGCCCTCACTGCGGCTCACCAGGTTGGTCACCTCCTCAAACGGCCGCATGAGCCTGCATGCATTTTCCATCAGTGTCCAGTTGTCGGGCCAGAACATCCCCATCTTCCCAGACTGTTTCATTCTACTGTAGTTGTAGAGGTAGTGGGTCACGGCTTTCTTCTGTTCTAGCAGGCAGGAGAACATGAGCAGGGTCGAGTTCCAGCGAGTCGGGCTATCGCAAATAAGGCGTCTCACCGGCATGTTGTTTTTGCGCTGAATTTCCGCAAAGCGTGCCATGGCTGTGTAAGACCGCCTCAAATGCCCACAGAACTTCCTGGCCTGCTTCAGGACATTCGCTAAGCCAGGGTACTTTGCCACAAATCTTTGAACCACTAGATTCATGACATGTGCCATGCAGGGTATGTGTGTCAGCTTCCCCATATGCAAAGCGGCAAGCAGATTACTGCCGTTGTCGCACACCACGTTGCCTATCTCCAGGTGGTGCGGGGTCAGCCACTCATCCACCTGTTTCTTAAGAGCAGCCAGGAGAGCTGCTCCAGTGTGACTCTCCGCTTTGAGACAAGACATGTCTAAGATGGCGTGACACCGTCTTACCTGGCATGCAGCATAGGCCCTGCGGAGCTGGGGCTGTGTAGCTGGAGAGGAGAACTGCCACTCAGCCAAGGAGGAGGAGGACAGCGAAGAGCATGTAGCAGGAGGAGAGGAGGTGGCAGGAGGCCTGCCTGCAAGCCGTGGAGGTGTCACAATTTGGTCCGCTGCGCCCTGCTTGCCATCGTTCACCACCAGGTTCACCCAATGGGCTGTGTAGGTAATGTAGCGGCCCTGCCCGTGCTTGGCAGACCAGGCATCCGTGGTCAGGTGTACCCTTGACCCAACGCTCTTCGCAAGAGATGACACCACTTGCCTCTCAACTTCACGGTGCAGTTGGGGTATGGCCTTTCTCGAAAAATAAGTGCGGCCTGGCATCTTCTACTGCGGTGTTCCGATGGCCACAAATTTACGGAAGGCCTCAGAGTCCACCAGCCGGTATGGTAACAGCTGCCGAGCTAACAGTTCCGCCACACCAGCTGTCAGACGCCGGGCAAGGGGGTGACTGGCCGAAATTGGCTTCTTCCGCTCAAACATTTCCTTCACGGACACCTGACTGCTGCTGTGGGCAGAGGAGCAGGAACCGCTCAAGGGCAGAGGCAGAGTGGAGGAGGGTGCCTGTGAAGGTGGAAGGGAGAAAGCGGCAGAAGCAGATAATGCACCTGATGGAGGAGGAAGAGGAGAAGGAGGGTGGCTTTGCTTTTGTGTGCTGCTGCTGCTTTTGCTCAGGTGGCCATCCCATTGCTGTTTGTGCCTTTTCTCCAGGTGCCTTCGTAAGGCACTTGTCCCTACGTGAGTGTTGGCCTTTCCACGGCTCAATTTTTGTTGGCAGAGCGAACAGATGGCTTTGGTCCGATCTGAGGCACACACATTAAAAAATTTCCACACCGCTGAGCCACCCTGGGATGTGGGCACTATGGGGACCTCAGCAGCTGATGCTGAAGGGCAAGTTGGCTGGCTGTACATAGGTGGCGATACATGGTGCCGGACTCTGCCACCAGCTGTTTCTGACGAAGAGCTGCCCCAGCTTCTTTCAGCAACTTCTCTCCTCCTACTACTCTCTGACTCCCCCTCTGAACTGTCCCCCTCTTCATCTCCTCTATTGGGAACATACAGAGGATCCCTATTACCGTCATCATCGTAGTCATCCTGCCCAGCTTCGCTTGCCTCAGACAAATCCAAACTTGCACCATCAGTAGGTCCTTCATCCTCCTGACACGTTACATCCATAGTGTTGCCGCGTAACTCAGACATATGAGCTGGTGAAAATTCATCTGGCTGTAACAACAATGGCTGTGCATCAGTGATTTCACCACTAAATAATTCTTGCAAAGTGTCAAATGCAGCGGAAGTGGTGCTAGTAGTAGCGCTGGTGGCTGAGCAAGATGAGGTGTTCTGTGTCGCTAAATACTCAACCACGTCCTGACAATCTTGGGAGGTGATGGGACGTGCCTTCTTCCGAGCACTGTACTGTGGGCCAGGTCCACACGAAATTACATTTACACGACCTCGCGCAGGCCTGCCGGGTGGCCTTCCTCTGGCTCTGGCACTACCTCTTCCTCTACCTGTTTTGTCCATATCGGGTATGCACGGAGTGGTATATCACACTGCGTGCACTCACGTAGGTAGGTGGGTTCACTTAACTGCACAGGTATGCGCACTGATGCGGTGGGTTCACTGAACAGAACAGGTATACAGTGGCGGGTTCACAGAACAGGTATGCAGTGGCAGGTTCACTGAACACAACAGGTATGCAGTGGCAGGTTCACTGAACACAACAGGTATGCAGTGGCGGGTTCACAGAACAGGTATGCAGTGGCAGGTTCACTGAACACAACAGGTATGCAGTGGCAGGTTCACTGAACACAACAGGTATGCAGTGGCGGGTTCACTGAACAGGTATACAGTGACGGGTTCACTAAACAGAACAGGTATACAGTGGCGGGTTCACTAAACAGAACAGGTATACAGTGGCGGGTTCACAGAACAGGTATGCAGTGGCAGGTTCACTGAACACAACAGGTATGCAGTGGCGGGTTCACTGAACAGGTATACAGTGGCGGGTTCACTGAACAGAACAGGTATGCAGTGGCGGGTTCACTAAACAGAACAGGTATACAGTGGCGGGTTCACAGAACAGGTATGCAGTGGCAGGTTCACTGAACACAACAGGTATGCAGTGGCGGGTTCACTGAACAGGTATACAGTGGCGGGTCCACTGAACAGAACAGGTATGCAGTGGCGGGTTCACTAAACAGAACAGGTATACAGTGGCGGGTTCACTAAACAGAACAGGTATACAGTGGCGGGTTCACAGAACAGGTATGCAGTGGCAGGTTCACTGAACACAACAGGTATGCAGTGGCGGGTCCACTGAACAGAACAGGTATGCAGTGGCGGGTTCACTGAACAGGTATACAGTGGCGGGTCCACTGAACAGAACAGGTATGCAGTGGTGGGTTCACAGAACAGGTATGCAGTGGTGGGTTCACAGCACAGGTATGCAGTGGTGGGTTCAATGAACAGGTATACAGTGGCGGGTCCACTGAACAGAACAGGTATGCAGTGGCAGGTTCACTGAACAGGTATGCAGTGGTGGGTTCACAGCACAGGTATGCAGTGGTGGGTTCACAGAACAGGTATGCAGTGGTGGGTTCACAGCACAGGTATGCAGTGGTGGGTTCAATGAACAGGTATACAGTGGCGGGTCCACTGAACAGAACAGGTATGCAGTGGCAGGTTCACTGAACAGGTATGCAGTGGTGGGTTCACAGCACAGGTATGCAGTGGTGGGTTCACAGAACAGGTATGCAGTGGTGGGTTCACAGCACAGGTATGCAGTGGTGGGTTCAATGAACAGGTATACAGTGGCGGGTCCACTGAACAGAACTGGTATGCTGTGGCAGGTTTACTGAACAGGTATGCAGTGGTGGGTTCACAGCACAGGTATGCAGTGGTGGGTTCACTGAACAGGTATGCAGTGGTGGGTTCACAGCACAGGTATGCAGTGGTGGGTTCACAGCACAGGTATGCAGTGGTGGGTTCACAGCACAGGTATGCAGTGGTGGGTTCACAGCACAGGTATGCAGTGGTGGGTTCACAGAACAGGTATTCAGCCAGACAGGAACAAGTTAAGCCTAACTAATCTTTCCCTGAGAGACAGTCTGCAGCAGCTCGCCCTACTCTCACTAACGCAGGCAGCACACGAGTGACCGTAATGGCCGCCGCTGCCTGCCTTATATAAGGGGGGGTGGAGCTCCAGGGGCTAGTGTAGCCTAATTGGCTACACTGGGCCTGCTGACTGTGATGTAGAGGGTCAAAGTTGACCCTCCATGTGCATTATGGGGCGAACCGAACTTCCGCAAAGGTTCGCCTGCGGGACGCGAACGCGAACCACTGAAGTTCGCATGGAACCGTTCGCAGGCGAACCGTTCGGCCCAACTCTACTAGGCAGGTTCCTGTGGCCCAGCAGGTGTCAAGGGCCCACCTGCCACCTTCTTTGACCTCTCTCCATTTCAGCTTCCCAAAAGGACCACAACCTACTTGTCCTAGGTCCCCATTACATCTTGCTTCATCTCTGTATCAGAGTACAGCTGAATTTCCTGCCTATAGCTGGGCTTGATGCTGTTTTTCATGGTGGTCTCCTGGCAAAGTTGGGAAACATTCATAGACATTCATAGATAAAAATTAAAGGATACCCGAAGTGACATGTGACATGATGAGATAGACATGTGTATGTACAGTTCCTAGCACACAAATAACTATGCTGTGTTCCTTTATTTCTTTATCTGCCTGAAAGAGTTAAATATCAGGTATGTAAGTGGTTGACTCAGTCCTGACTCAGGCAGGAAGTGACTACAGTGTGACCCTCACTGATAAGAAATTCCAACTTCCAACTTCTGAGAGCCAGACAGAGATAAAAAGGGGAATTTCTTATCAGTGAGGGTCACACTGTAGTCACTTTCAGGACTGAGTGAGTCACTTACATACTTGATATTTAACTCTTTCAGGCACAGAAAGAAAAAAGGAACACAGCATAGTTAATTTGTGTGCTAGGCACTGTACATACACGTGTCTATCTCATCATGTCACATGTGACTTCGGGTATCCTTTAAGGCACATTTGAAGTAGCTTTATGCAAGCTCTCCAGGTCATACGGTATGTAATTCACTTTCAGTAAGTTTTAAAATGCAGCAGCTGAACCTTTGCTTTATTGTTTTTAATATGTACTTGCCATATTTTCCTTTTTTATAACCCTTAAAATATTATTGTCATTTATTCTGAGCTCCATCTGCTGATTTGACTGGCCGATTTTCACGGTGGGCTCCTGGCAAAACCATTTAGAAGAGCTCTCCAGGGCATACACAATTACATTACAGGCCCAGTGTTTATTTAATGTACTGTCTTATTTGAAAACTTTATTCCAATGCAATATACTGTATATTTTAAACATAAAACTTCACATTGTTAAAGGGCAACTGAAGTGAAAATAAACGTATGATATAATGAATTGTATGTGTAGTACAGCTGAGAAATAGAACATTAGTAGCAAAGAAATAAGTCTCATATTGTTTCCAGTACAGGAAAAGTTACAAAACTTTAGTTGTGATCTATGCAAAAAGAGCTTCTCTGAGCTCTCCGACACAATTCGGGCGGCTACAGACAGTGCTATTTTCATCACTTATACATCAAAGAAACAGTGAAAGACATTTTAAGATAAGTTTTTACTGCAGAGGAGTTCATTAGATCTGCTCTGTTTCATAGTTTAAAATGCAGAGTGTAATGTGTAAACTGCAAATATGACAGAATGATGCAAAAAAAAAAAATAATAAATAAATAAAAAAGAAAGAAACTATATATCCGTACTACACAGACAATTCATTATATCATTAAAGTATTTTTTTTAGTTTCAGGGTTACTTTAAGTAAGTGGCTTATAGTTCAGACTCTTTTTTTTCTGAGCCATGCCTGGACTGTATTAAGCAGTCCAGGCATGGCTTGAGCTTTCTCCCTTGTCCTTTTAATGGCATCTGTCCCTGCACCATGGCATGCTGCGCTCCATAGCAATGCATGGTATGAATAACTTAAATGTGCGCAGACAAATGGCTGTGCATTCACTATTCAGAGGAACATTGCTGGAGTCTGGTCTCTGTGATCCCACGCACTTCATATATTTCTGGGGTCAGACAAGCGAATGTGAATTAGCCGATAATGTCAGAAATATTCACAGTATACCCTTCAATGTGTATTACTGCCCTTCCAGTTACAGTACTGACAGTTGGAAACACATATTATTACTTATTTTTAAAGGTGCACTATAGCAAAAAATGTAAATTGTAAAATACATATGTATACAGTGTGTGATTTGCCTTGTTAACCACTTGAGGACCCTGGGGTTAAACGCCCCTAGTAACTAGGCCATTTTTTACAAAATAGGCCACTGCAAATTTAAAGGGACTCCGAGCACTGCAGAAACTATGGAAAGATGCATATCATTTTAAATCTCTTTTTCTCCTCTTTCCAATGATATATAAACCACCACCCTACGCCTTTTACTTTTCGCTATTTTCGCGATCGTAATTGCCGTGGCCGCGATTGCAATCGCGAAAATAGAGAAAACTAAAAGGCGTAGGGTGACAATTTAGGTGTCGTCAGAAAGAGGAGAAAGGGCCCTTTTCCACCAGCGCTGGCTGAATCGCAAAAACGCAAACCGCTAGCGATTTTACAATCGCTACGGTTCGCTTTTTAACATAGGAATCGCGGTAGGTCATTTCCATTGCCGTGATTCGCTTTTTACGGGAACGCGAACGCGTGGCGGAGCGATATTTGCCGCGATTTTGCTATGCAGTGCATAGCATAGCAAAATTGCGGCCGTGAACGTCGGGGAATCGCCGGTAATTGCGATTCAGCAATCGCTAGCGTTCAGCGTGAACGCTAGCGACTGCAAGTGGAAAAGGGCCCAAAGAGAGCTTTAAAATGATATCCATCTTTCCATAGTTACATTGTATTACACAGGGCGACATTTTCTGCTGAATGGAGCTGCTGACTTTGAGAAAAAGTCGCCCTGTGTAATACAATGTAACTATGGAAAGATGGGTATCATTTTAAAGCTCTCTTTCTCCTCTTTCTGACGACACCTAAATCGTCGCCCTACGCCTTTTAGTTTTCTTTATTTTCGCGATCGAAATAGCGGCCGCGCCAATTTCGATCGCGAAAATACCGAAAACTAAAAGGCGTAGGGCGGCGGTTTATATATCATTGGAAAGAGGAGGAAGAGAGCTTTAAAATGATATGCATCTTTTCATAGTTTCTGCACTGCTCGGAGTCCCTTTAAGGCCTTGCTGCAGGGCCGTACAACTCTGCACAGAAGTGATCCCCCCCCTTTTCTGCCCGCCAACAGAGGTTTCTGTTGGTGGGCTTTGTCGCTCCCAGGATGTTTATTTGTTTTTTTATGAATAGTAATTTCCACTTTTTATTAATAAATTTTGCTATTTAATTTTTTTAAACGCAGCCTACCCTCCCCCCATCAGCCAATCAGAGCGATCAGCTGTCATAGGCTTCAGCCTATGACAGCGGATCACTTCCCTGCCTCCAGAGGGGACAGCCGTGTCACACGGCTGTCCCCAGTACAGCGCTGCCATAGATTGAAGTGCTGTACAGAGTAAATAGACAGCGGTTTCCCCATCTAAGGCCCCGTTCACACTGCACGCGTTTCCAGCCGCGTTTTGGAAACGCGTGCAGGTGGCCGACACGCACGACATCAGACATTGCATGCAGTGCAATGTCTGATGTTCACACTGCATGCGTTCCGGACCTATGCGGTCCGGGAACGCATGCTGCACGCATTTTTTGTAAAAACGTGTGGCTGTCCCATTCACTTTTCAGTGATGGGATCAGCCACGCAACGCATACGAACGCGGATGGCGTGCGTTCGTACGCGTTGCGGTCCGCATGCGTTGCGGTCCGCGTTCTGCAGTCTGAACGGGGCCTAACTGTCTCCCAGCGGTGATCGCCGCTGGGAGACTGATGACGGAGCGGAGAGCGTCACATAAGCGAAGATGCGTGCGCTTTGGAGTGCGCAATCTCCTACAGATCGCCGCCCCAGGACTTTACGCCGATCGCTGCCCATCGCTATGACACAGTTGCCAAGTAGTTAAAACAGAAGGTACTTGCAATAATTCAGCTTTAAGTGAACATCTGTGGTTACCCACAATCCACCGCTACTAAATATACAAATAATCTCTTTATGCCCCTGAAGCCAGGCTAGTATCCAGAAGCGCTGGTGTGTAGCAAGCCTATAGCTTTACATTTTACAGAGCCACATCAACCTCACATGCAGACAGCCTGTTTCTGACTTTTGGTCCTCCTAAGTGTATGGCACATGTACACAGGGGCATAACAATAGCACCTGGAAAAGCAGCGGTCGTAGGAGGGCCCGGGGCTAGGGGAGCTCGTTCCTCTACGTAACGTTGGGTTAGCTAAATACTGTGACAGGAGGTGTGTGTGTGTATGAGGGGGGGGAGGGGAGGCGAAAAAGCTCTGTGGGGGAAAGGGGAGGGGGGTGCCGTTATGCCCCTGTGTACATATATGTACATAGATACAGTACATATAAGATGTACATTTGTTCCAGCATAAAATGCACTGTACATGTCTTTATTTTCTATGTTTGCTCAGTTAGTTAATTATTGTATATCACATCTCTTAAAGGAGAACTTTCGTAAAAAGGGGAAAAAATAAATCAATACATTGAAAGGTGAGAAGTTAAAAAATAGAAGTGAGATCAAGAAATTATTGATATTTGCCATGTAATTTGTTCATATTATTTGATCCACAATCAGCCTGCACGTCATCATCTTTACTACTGGCAGACAAGAAAAAAACTAGACAGCACCAACTGACATTATTTATAACCACACCCACTAACATTGCGTTAGGCTAAAAGGTTTTTTTTTTTCTATAGACATACATATGCATAGAGGGTGATACTGGTTGCATGGCAGTTGAAAACAGCTGTTATTTCCCACAATGCAACAAGGTTCACAGACAGGAAACTGTCAGGAACTAGGTCTTGACATCACACTGTGGGAGGGGTCTCACCACAATATCAGCCATACAGACTCCCCTGATGATCTATTCGAGAAAAGGAAAAGATTTCTCATTGGAAAGGGGGTATCAGCTACTGATTGGGATTAGGTTCAATCCTTGTCTTCAAGGGTGAAAACTGGACACATTTTTTAATTACTTTTCCGGACCTAAAAAAATGCTCAAAAACTGCCCCTTATGGCCACAATTATATCTCAGTTTGCAAAGGACCATACGTGTCCCTTTTAAAGGAATATTACTAGTGACCTTAGCCCGTTGGGCTAGGTCCGTCACCACAGCCACCTGCCCCCGCCTGCCGTGTGCCCCTCCCGTCAGCTGTGCACGCACGCGTTCGCCTGGCCGGCCGCTTTCTGGCTATCCTGCTCCCTGTCCAAAGGATGTCCCTGCGGCACATGCACAGTAGCGCAAACGCAGGGACACACACACACACGGGATGCAGAGACACAGGGGTTTTATTATAGAGGATGTGTGTGCCCAATGCAAATTCTGTTGCACAAATCTGAAACACCCCCCTCCCCCCCCCCCCCCCCCCCAAAAAAAAACAAAACCCAATACTTATGTACAAATGTATGAGTTGCTAGAAGAAGCAGAACCTTTATTTCCCCATGAGTATTATCACCAGTTGTTCAAGCCCCTCCCAGTACCACATGTTACAGTGGAAGACCTAATATTTACCTTACACTGCATTGCTGCCTTCTCCTTGGTGCGACCGTATTGCTGCAGCTACTGGTCCTCTTGTGTCTCTGAAGTTGCTAAACCCTGTGTTCTGCATTGTTGTATTACAGTTTAATTACTGCCTTCACTCATCAAAATGTGAAACTTCAGTAGGGCACTTGTTATTTTTCTTTGTAACTGCCTATTTGAGGTATACTTCATTTATTATAAGACAATACGCTGTAATTACAGTCTAACCACAGCATAAAAGTGAGTGATATATTCCCAGTCTGCACACAACCGCAGTGCCTTCCGTATAACCAATACCACACTGCCATGTCTCCCTGCAGCATGACAATATTTCATGGTTCATAATATAGAATAACAGTGACAGTGAGCAACTGGTGGTGTACAGACAATACCCCATTCTATATATCATATCAGTGATCACAGTGGATGAAGTGCTGTGCCAAGGATCCTGTGTGTGAGTCTTAGCTGGAGCATTATCCACAAAGGCCTGCATGTTCTTTAGATTGTGAGCTCTTCTGGCAAGAGCAGATTTGCCAGTACTACTGTATATAAAACACGGCTTAATATGTGAGTACTAGATATTGTATTGTGGCGCAGCATGGTGGCGTAGTGGTTAGCGCTCGTGCCTTGCAGCGCTGGGACCTTGGTTTCGATTCCCAGCCAGGTCAACATCTGCAGGGAGTTTGTATGTTCTCCCCGTGTCTGTGTGGGTTTCCTTTGGGCACTCTGGTTTCCTCCCACATCCAGGGCCGGATTTCTGGCAAGGCCGCATAGGCCATGGCCTAGGGCACCAGAAATTTAGGGGCGGCTCAGTGAGGGGCAGTAAAGATGATTTATGCAGCCATCCCTATCTACAAGGACAGCTTTAACCTTTGAACTCTCTGTCCTGTACTTGTGTCATCCCTGCAAGTCCTGTAAGCGCTATCCTGCAGGTACACATCAGCCTAACTCACATGGAGACACAATGGGTCCATCATTAATGAGATGGCAAACATAACATAAAAGTTGTTAAGGAAAACATAACTTATAATCTATACGCATATTACTGAAATAGCTATTGTCTGTGACATCCAATGATAGAAAGTAAGTAGATTTCTCATTGGGGCACACAGAGACAACAACCATACAGATGGTATACTGTAGTTGGCCTTGGGCGGTAAAAAGTACAAATCCGGCCCTGCCCACATCCCAAAAACATACAGATAAGTTATTTGGCTTCCCCCTAAAATTGGCCCTAGACTAAGATACATGCACTACACAATACATACAGACATACAGTATGACTATGGTAGGGATTAGATTGTGAGCTTCTCTGAGGGGTATTTTAGTGTCAAGACAATATACTCTGTACAGTACTGTGGAAGATGCCAGCGGTCTATAAATAATAGTAATAATTATAATTATAATAAATCCTTCAATCATCTAGGTACACCTGAAGTAAGAGGAATATGGAGATAAACAATGCCGGTTGCCTGGCTGTCCTGCTAATCCTCTGCCTGTAACACTTTTAGCCATAGACTCAGAACAAGCATACAGATCAGGTGCTATGGAGTTTGAGAGGATTTTTTGCGCAAAGATTGTTACACTGGAGCAGAGCCACCAGATCATCCACAAGGCAATTCTAGGCAGTTGCCTAGGGCCTGGAGAAGGTATAGGGGCCTGGTGGATGCTAGCCCCCACCACATCTTACTGAAAAAAGCCAAGTAAAAAACTGCTATCTTGCCTAGAGCCCCATTCCATCTTCATCCTTTTATGCACTGGAGAAACATCACAAAGTACACTATAGCTTTTCTACCATATCCATCTGCCCTCTTAAAGTTTTGGTTACTCTCATTAAAGGGATACTGAGCAGGTACAAAAAAACAAAATTGCTACTTACTTGGGGCTTCCTCCAGCCCACTGTAGGCCCGGCGTGATCACGCCAGCCGCTACGCATCATCATGCCGTCCAGCGTGAGAGTCCTGCGCATGCACGGTTCTCTAACTCTGAACTACACATGTGCAGGACTCTCACGCCGGCCGGAGTAATGGCGTGTAGTGGCCAGCGTGATGACGCCTAACGGGTGCGGCAGGGACTGGTAGTGGCGACTTCAGGCGGAAGTCGACCAATTAACGGAGGCCAAAACAGAAAAAAGAGACGGCACTCCACTGGCTGCAATTTAAATTGCCATATTCAAGCAACAAGACATAGTTGCAGCCAGTGGAGTGCCGTCTCTTTTTTCTGTTTTGGAGTTACCGGAAACCGTGTGTCCGTTTTGGGACCTGGCACCGGCATACAATCAGGTTGAGTACACCTGAACTAGCTGTATCCTTGGCAACCGCAAAAGGACTGTCAATTAACGGAGCCGCCTGTGGGACCAAGAGGGGAGCCAGGAGGATGCCGGGGGACCTCGCAGCCTTCGGTGGGCAGGAGGAAGACCCAGGTAAGTACCAATTCTGTTTTTTTTAAACCGCTCAGTTTCCCTTTAAAGTTCTGCCACTCTTTTTATACGCATTCAACACAATCACCCCAAAACATTATTTTAAGTATACAGAGAAAAAGACCCACAGCTTCCTGGTCCCTGTCTATTAGTCTGAACCATTTAGCCGAGGGGTGCTCACTGAGTAGATTGCAATGTACCGGTAAATCACGAAGGACTTCATGGTCGATTCTGACCGCACTACATTTTCCATTCTGTATATACAATTGTGCTCCTAAAATTGTACATAGGTAGATCATTTTGACTTGCTAATTATTAAAGAAGAACTCCAGAGAAAATAACGGAATGAAAAAAATACTTAATTTTTACAATAATTATGTTTAGATGATTTAGTCAGTGTTTGCTAACTGAAAAATCTTTCCTCTCCCTGATTTACATTCTGACATTTATCACATGGCGACATTTTTACTGCTGGCAGGTTATGTCAGTGGAAGTAACTGCTGCTTGTTTTTTTGGCAGTTGGAAACAGCTATTATTTCCCACAATGCAACAAGGCCCCTGTGTAATGTCAAGACCATGGTCTTGACATCACACTGTGGGAGGGGTTTCACCACAATATCAGCCATACAGAGCCCCCTGATGATCCGTTTGAGAAAAGGAAAATATTTCTCATGGGAAAGGGGGTATCAGCCACTGATTGGTATGACGTTCAATCCTTGGTTGCAGTTTCTGTGTAAAGTAGCTCACAAGCCGGAAACAAAGTATGGCCACCTCTGCTTTAGTCATATGAGCGCTTGCAGCACTGGGTCCCAGGTTTGAATCCCAGCCAGGGCGCTATATGCACATCTGTAAAGCTCTGTGGTAGATTTTGGTGCTATACACGGTAAATACTACATAATAGTAATAGTTGCTCTGTCCAACTGCCAAAAAAACTGTGTAGCGAGCAGGGAAGCTGGCCAGCATCATTGTCTAAATCCTTTTTAGGGAATATCTTTATAAAGAATAAAAGCCTTGCTGAGAATCCCCTATGAAGAGATGGACTAGTCCAAAACCTGTCACTTCTGTCAGATTTCTACTGCCTACTGTAAGTGACAGCATTATGGGAGAAAAGTAATTTAAGGCTCATTTTACTCTGGAAGAAACGTACTTCTTATTTGTATATGTTTGCACATATTTAAAATTTTACAGTTTTTTGCTGTAGTGCCCCTTTAAGTGGCAGAAGGTGCTTTTATATCAGTTGGAAGGTAAATCGGTATTTCTGTGAATATGTCGAAGGCAAGTTGAAAGCAAATCCTGCAACAAATTATGGTCAATGCAAATAAAACAGTAGCCATCATCCTTTCTTTTGGTGTACACAATCCAGTTCCTTGAATCACATTGCATTACAGGAATTATGACATGCTTTTTGGAACAGTAAGACAAGGACACCTTTGCGGAGAGGGTGGTTCGTAATAAACCTCTTGGTTTAATGATAGGGCTCGTTTGTAGGTATTTTTAGAAAGACTTTCTTCTGTAATTTATTTACTACGTTCAGATGAATTGGTAATTAGATGCACAGGCACTGGGTCATTGATGCCTAGAGGTAATGAAATTGCATCTGTTCAATGTACACATTACAGTAAAGGGTGGACAGTAATGTCTTTTGTGATATTGAGGAGGTATCTACTGTAGGTGAAGCTCTATTCACTTCCAGCATCTAATCAACTGTAGAGAAGCTCCATCATTTTCAGTCTTACCTATGAATGAATGTTTGGAACCAAAGTTTCGCTTTTGAGTCCTGGACCCGACTAAGTAATGTGTAAAGTGAAGAGAAACTGTGTTGGTGAATTGTTGGTGGTCATTCTGTATCACAGTGGTCAGAACCATCAAAAGCCAAATCTAACCATTACAGGGACTCCTTTCAAATATAAAAAGGCGAATTCATAAATGGGGTCAGTGTGGTGCCCCCCAATTGGTACAGGCTGGGTTTGGACTCTTGCTTATTTTTGTCCCTTTGCATGCTGGTTTCTGGACTGAAAAGCTGAAAACATATTGGGGTTGATTTATCAAGACAGATACAAAAAAAATTAAGCAGCAGTGAAGAAGTGGCCTGTAACAACCAATCAGAATCCTTATTTTACTCAGCAGGATCTTGCTAGTGCCCTTGCTAGTGCTAAAACTTTTGTATGCCACCATTCTATGCTACAGCTCTCCAGTGTTCCCTAAAACATGATTTCCAGTGCATTCCAAGAGGGTATTCCAACTTTACACTACCCAAAATGTATTCCAGTTTTCCATTGCCTTCTAAGGTATTACCTAGTATTCCAGCCTTCCCAATATGGTTCCTTGCTGACTAGAAACCCCTTTTCTCCCGTAGTGTGTCCCAGCATGCCACTGAACCTCCAAGTGTATAGCAGCACCCAGTGTTCCCTGAAAGGATCCCAAGGTCTGTCTATCTCTGCAAACCTGACCTGACAATAGGTTTAGTCCCTCCTGCACTCTGTCTTGACTTTGTGTGTGTGTGTGTGTATGAGTGTGCATGTGCATGTGAGTGCCTGATCAACTGGAAGGTGATTGCTTCATTGTTTAGGGCCTTGTTTTTTATTTAGGGCCTGGCTGTTGGATTAGCTGTCCTGCCTTGCCGGCAGCTCAGTACGCAGCCCCTAGATCCTGTCTTGCCCTGTTTGAGCCTGCTGGCATGCATCTCGGTTGCATGCATTCAGGATCTTGTCTTTCCTGTCTTGCATGGAATCTGTGTCCTGCATTTCCTGCTGCATGAATCCTCTGAGTCCTGCATCTCCTGTTATACTGTATGTATTCTGTGAGCCTTGCAAATCCTTTTGCATGAACTATGCAAATCCAGAATCCGGATTATTTTATTCCTGGATATCTAGTCTGCAATCACTGAACCATTCAAGAGATCTGTATTAAATTGACCCCTAAAGATGGCGAAACGCCGAAACTAGTCGGGACGAGAGCGTGCAGAGCATTGCTGAGTGCCAATTGAAGGGATTAGTGCCATACAGGTGGGAAGCGCTATATACCAGAGAGGGTCCTAAGTGGATCAGGATCCTCGTGATGTGAGTGCACCTCTTATTGCACTGGCTGTTTTTTATTGTATAAAGTAAACATATTCCATATCACCCACTGAGAGTACTGCTCTTTAATCTCTTTCTGCACTGAGAGTGCTCATAGAGGTTGTGGCAGTGACCTGGAGGGACCTCTGGAAGTGGAGTATACCCATACGTGTGCCGATCTTGATCACCAGTGCTGTGGCTTATCACTACTAAACTATATTCATGTCTGCTTGGATTGTATGACCTGTGTGTTTTCACATTAAGTAATAAGCTGCACTATAAATCTATCCGGGTTTTCTGCACACTATTGGGACTATCTGCTGTGCAGAGCTCGGCTAATCGTGGTGCTCCCATTTTGTCTCCCAGCTTTCCCTATATGGTGTGACCAACTTTCCAGTGCCCCGTGTAGAGTCTGCCCAGATTTCCAGTACACCCAATAGGGTGTGCCAGCTTTCCAGTACCCCTTGCATGTGTGGCCAGATTGGCAGTGACCTAATTTAGGCATGTCTTGGATGTTACACCACTGTCACATGACAGCAGCACAGAGAGGGGCTAGGCAAAGAAGATAGGGCTAGCTTGAGAAGGTAATTGGAGAACAAGTTGCAAACCCTGCATACATAACCACCAGACAACCTCTGCAAGGAATGGGAGAGCATGGGGAAGAAAAATCACAATGGTTGGTCCAAGAAGCTGGCAGAGAGGAGGAAATCTGTTAATGCCGCTGAATGGTGGGCAACTCCTCCACTTTTACTCCAGTTTTCTTAGCTTGTGTCTTTATTAATCAGCCCCAACACTGTCACCCTTGAGTGTGTGACCTCTCCCTCCTGTGGCTGTTTACGTTGCTATGAATGCCTGCTATTGAGCAGAAGACCTCTTCTTCATTAAAGACAGTCAGACCCCCATCTTTCCTCTTCAACTTTGTCATGGTATTTGGTTTATGTGGTTTGTTAACCTAGATTTGATGGTGATGCCTGACGTAGAATTTACAAACCAAGTTATGTACTGCATATCCTAATCAAAATAAAAACACTTCTAAATATCTTTACTTGTATAGAAAGTGGCCCATTTGGATCCCAAGAGTTTTAAAGAAAAATCAACTGAACCACATTAATTTCAGATTTTTCTAGGACACCCACCCCCCGAGGTATAAAATAACACAAAATGTTAAACCATCATACAATCTTATCGCATTGCTTTAGAGGGAATTGCACAAATTCTCCATGCGCGCCACAAGAGGTATTGAAAGGGAAATACAAATAGAGCCTATAGAAATGCATTGTATACAGGTGAAACTCAAAAAATTAGAATATCATAAAAAAGTCAATTTATTTCAGTAATTCAATTTAAAAGGTGAAACTAATATATGAAATAAACTCAGTACAGGCAATACTATATATTTCAAGACTTTATTTGTTATAATTTTGATGATTATGGCTTACAGCTTACGAAAACCTCAAAATCAAAATCTCAGACCATTAGAATATTGTGAAAATGTTCAATATTCTAGGCTGAAAGTGTCAGACTCCAATCAGCTAATTAATCCAAAACATCTGCAAAGGGTTCCTATTTCATATATTAGTTTTACCCTTTAAGTTGAGTTACTGAAATAAATGGACTTTTGCATGATATTCAAATTTTTTCGAGTTTCACCTGTATTCCAAAAATCATTACAGAAATATTTCCCATGTATATACAAACACAAGTACCACATTAAATGTTTGCTGGGAGGATGGCGGCAGTGTTTGGGAGGGGGGCACACTGCTAAGGACTGGCCCTGCAAACAGGGTATTAGGCCCCGTTCACATCACAAACGCGGATGGCCACGCATGCAGAACGCAATGCATGCGAACGCACGCCATCCGCGTTTGTGTGCGTTGCGTGACTGATCCCATCACTGAAAAGTGAATGGGACAGCCACGCGTTTTTACAAAAAATGCTTGCAGCATGCGTTCCCGGACCGCACAGGTCCGGAACGCATGCAGTGTGAACATCAGACATTGCACTCTATGCAATGTCTGATGTCGTGCGTGTCGGCCACCTGCACGCATTTCCAAAATGCGGCTGGAAACGCGTGCAGTGTGAACGGGGCCTAAGAGAGAGAAGAAAAAAAGATGCAAACAAATTAGATTTTAGTATGGAAGACCTCATTTTTGAAAAGTCCACTCTATCAGATTGCAAAATTACGTTATATAAATGTTTCTGCATTCCGATACTAATAAAACGAGTGTAAATATGTAATGAGACGTAACCTAGGTCTGCCACACATTGCTCCAGTAGATGTTGGCATGTGTAGGAATTCAAGTACTTGAAAGGATAAACTAGAAGATAAACAGAGAAGTGTCTGCCACACATCCCTCGTCCCATGTTATATCACATGAATGTGTCATTCACTTTTCACATTCCTGTAACTAACAGCAACCAAACAGCAGATGCAGGAGAAAGTAAACTTTGTTTAAGGCCCGGGTACTGAGCTTCCTTTAACACCACACAAGTATCAGTGTTGAAAGCCATGTCCATACACCTCTTAATATAATTACTCCATTCTCAGTACACGGCTGACCTCATCCCAGCAATGACATTTCTGTATAATTACCGGCATTCAGAGGCTGCCTGTCGGCTTTATGACTTTACAGAGATATTAATGCTTGCACTGTTGCTTGCCATTCTACAGAGAGGTCAGGAAAGGTTAACAAAGGCATAAAAGGGCGCATTAAGGAGAGAAGCTTCTACATCTTAAAGAGGTATACACTTAATATAACAAGAAAGCAAAATATGTAAACGTATGTAAGCCTTTCATGTCAGTTTTATCTCAAATTTTTAGTTTTTTGCTGATGTCACCTTATCTCATGATTCACCGCCATTAAGCTCTCATTAGAATTTTTTTATAGTTAATTTTCACCTAATTAGGTTTTTTTTTAGTAATGGATAGCAGCAAATAAATGATCTCACTGGAAAACTTTCTCTCCCGCATAATTAAAGTTGAACTCGATGTAAGACTAAGCAAGGAAAATTCCTGTGTTGATAGATGTAAATTTTAATTACAACTACCATTTATCGATTAGCTATGATTATCACATTTTGAACTAATGCCTAGTACACACCATACAATTTTCTGTTACATTTTTCTGTAAGATTTTCTGTAATTAGATTATTTTCTGTAAAGTACTGGTAGAGACTGGTCATTATCTCTGGTGCATTGTCTTCTGGTTATCTCCTGCTGAGTAGAACAATGCTTAATTCCTAGGCAGATAGCTGGTTAGATAGATAATTTCAAACATGTTGGAAATTATCTGTCTGGCAGGTAAATCTAAAGGGGCACATACACCTTACGATTTTCCCGCTGATATACAGCAGATTCGATCACTGTGATCGGATCTGCTGTGAAATCGTTGCGCAAACGCTGACCGAACGATCAATTTCCATCCGAAATTGATAGTTCCTGTCAGACCGTCCATGCGGAATATTTCGCTCGAACGCCGGAGGGTCCAGAGTGCGTCGATAGCGGCGTTCGAATGTCCAAGGACCTGTCGCTAGCGGCAATACATTACCTGCTCCGCCGGTGCGCATCCCCGCTGTCACCGCTGCTCCTTCTCCACTGGGCTCCGACAGGCTTCACTTCCTCCTGTCCCGACAGGAAGTTTGAACAGTAGAGCGCCCTCTACTGTTTAAACTTCCCCAGACAGGAAGTACAGTGAAGCTGCAGCCTTGGAGCCCAGAGAGGAGAAGAAGACAGCGGAGACTCGTGCCGGCCGGATCAGGTAATGTATTCAGGGGGGCGGCGACAGCGGCAGCTTCACAGCTGAAATCGATTCACAATCTGTTTGCAGTAAAGGCAGCCATACGCAGGGCCGGGCCGAGGCATAGGCTGCAGAGGCTCCAGCCTCAGGGCGCAGTGTAGGAGGGGGCGCACAATTCATTCAGCTGTCATTCCTAATTGTGTTTGAAGCAGAAAGAAATAAGAAAAGGGGATACATGGCAGTGACTGCAAGCCAGATAACTAGATATTAAGGTATTGGGGAGGTTGTGGGCCCTGTGGCACCTCTTAGTCTAATAGCAATCAGTGTGTGACGGCTGGGGTGGGAGGGATGGAGGGGTGCACTTTGCTGTCTCAGCCTTGGGTGCTGGAGGACCTTGTCCCGCCTCTGGCCATACGATCCCTCTCTGATCAGATTCGATGAGAGAGGAATCTATCTGTTGGTCGATCTGATTGCAAATCGACCAGTGTATGGCCACCTTCACAGAAAATCTTACAGAAAATTGTATGGTGTGTACTAGGCATAAAACTGAACTAGCCATGCCTCTATCCATTCAGACTCAGACCTCTAGTAGCTTCCTCTTAGTAGATTTAGGTCTATAGATGCTGGTCACCTCCTTGCAGAGAAAAAGTTTTCTACTGTAATGAAAGGATGCTGGGAAATGTTGTGTTGTATCTAGAGCCGAATCATCCTCAAGGCAATTCTAGGCAGTGCTTTGGGCCTAGAGAGAGTCTAGGGGCCTGGTGGATGCCACCCCCCACCAAATCTTACTAAAAAAAGCCAGGTGACCATCAGCAGTGGGCAAAAACTCCTATATTGCCTAGGGCCCCATTCCACTTAATCCAGGGCTGGGCAAACTTTAAGTGCCCTGGGCCTCATGCTGCAGACCGCGGGCTGCATTCCTTAAATTCTAACCAACCTCCCTCTCCACAAAGTTGCAAGCGGGCGAAGGGGGATTTGAAACTCACCTTGACTGCCGATTCCCACATCGCGTCTCCAAGGCAACAGAGCATCACGTGACAGCGTATTACATGCTGGCAGCCAGTGTGTAATACGCTGGCATGTCCTGACATTGCGACATGTGATGCCCTGTTGCCTTGGAGACTGAACGCGGGAATCGGCTGACGTCGAGAAGCAGTCTGGTCCACAGGCCATAGTTTGCCCGGGGCTCTCTTAATCCTTTCCCGGTTGTATCATTTGTTTTTTGTTGCTGTGGGTGTCACATGATCACCGCCTGATTTAAGAGTGAAGCGAAATAAAGCTAGTGTGAATGGGCCCCTATGGCAATATTCTGAATTTTTTTTTTTTAAAATAGTAATGCGAGTCTATATTATAGTATGAAATAACACTCAATCCAGATAGTGACAAATACTTTAATCTTAGATTTTGTGATGTGGCTCAAGCTAAGAACAAAACTTTCCAGCACCCTGTAACTTGTATATCCCCACTGTACTCGTAGTATGATATTATCTTGTGTTTGGATATCATTACGGGTTGTTCCTTTCTCTTTATGTATAACCTGCATCTCTCCTAGCTCACTGCATGCTCCCATGGCTGCTTATTAGGAGTGTTTCCATGCTTCACTCACCCTTCGGAATTTTGTACTTTGTATCACTAACCTTTTCCTACGCCTCCATTCCAGTGAAACTCACTACTAAATCACCCCCCACCCTTTACTGGATAAATGACTGCCACCACTCCTCAGCAGAGGGCTTTCATTGTGAATCTGAATACTCACCTAAATACTCACAGCAACAATGAACGAGGTTCCCTGGTCCATCTTCCTACCCGCGGGAGCAAGCAACGTCACGCAACGGCGCACAATGGGCACCAATGGGAAGCAATTAAATATCGGATTTATCGTCACCATTGTTATTGCCGTGTGTCGCCAAGCATAGTTTGCATAATTGCGTGCCTGTACCCACATCGTGAGATTGCGGAAATGATCAATTATTGCTCAAAAAAGTCAGTCAGCAGAAAAATAGAGAATAGCGTAGTGGGTATGGGCCTTTAAAGTGGGTACTCACCATGCAATTTTCACTTCAGATCAGATTCGAGCAAGTGATCAGATCGATATATTCAGACTTTTCAATTTCGATCAGATTTTCGGATGGATATCAACTGAAAAATGCATCAAAAGGACATACCTAAGGAACGTTAGTATTTCGAGCTGGGGTCAGGTGCTGGCAGTCAGTATGCTGTATATGTATTTGTCTGATCCGATCCTTTTCTCGATCAGAAATAGGATCCGATGTGCACATTGCACAGTGTGTACTCAGCTATAACACCTGCAAATGATTTGTTCAGCCTAAACATTGCAAGTGATGTGACCAGTTCAGTGATTGCCCATGGTGATGAGGTCATGGCCAGGCCTTGGCAGGGGTTAACTAGTCACTTTATTTTTTACTTTATTAACAGGTTACTTCATCACTAACTGAAACATTACCTTCAATTATTACAAGTGACAGAGGAACACACTTCTCAGTCAATCTCTGTACTAATAAAGGAAACTTTTTATTATTTTTATGTTTTATTAATTCAATTTATTAGTTAAGCTTCTTTTAAACATTTTGCAATCAGAAAAAAACTACAGGGCCTATTTACACAAATGTCTACTTTTAAAAATGTGATGTCAGTTTTGTAAAAAGGTGATCAGATTATCGTGTAATCAGTGCTTTTATTGCTCGACTACTGTATTTACCCTGTACGGGAAATCACTACCACAAAGTAACAGATAACCAGCTACTACAGTATTTAGCAGAAACACCAGCGATATACAGCCTACTGACTTGCATTGAGGCCATATACCGATACTTCTTAAAGGACAACTAAAGTGAGAGGGATATGGAGGCTGCCATATTTATTTCCTTTTAAACAATGCACATTGCATGGCAGCCCTGCTGATCCTTTGCCTATAATACTTTTACCCTCCCCATATCCCTTCTTCACCCCATGTGCGCATTCACGTGTGCATCGAGATGGTGTCATTGCACATGGCGCATACAGGGATGCATGGAACCTGCCAAGCTGTGCCAGTGCAGAGGACAGGTAAATGGTCACATCAGGGGAGGGAGTAAACCAAGAGGGTTATCAGAATCAGAATCATCTTTATTCGCTGGGTATGCCATCGACGTATCTGGAATTGGTTGTGGTACCCATGGCAGTGGCATGGGACAGACATACATAGCATTGGGAAAAGTACATTGATCCAGGCAAAGGGGGCAACAGGACTCAGAACAGAGGAGCGAGCACTGCCCAGGAGGGCTTGGAAATTCAGGTTGGGTGTCTGTAGAACTGTGCTGACCATGGGCTAGAGGACATCTTAAGCTGGTCTGACCATGGTGGGTGATAAAGACCACTTTGGCCATGAATCTGGAAAAACACCAGCGTGTGTACAGCGGGCTTAAATGATACCCGAGGCAAACTCCCTTTTGCAAATCAAGGCTCCGGGCATGTATGGTCATAAGTCCTCATGCCCACTGCTCCCCTCGTTCATGTCCGTCCCCCTTCGTTCTGGTTTAATAGCCCCCGTAAGTCCCGTCCAGATCACGCACTACTGCACATGCGCTCCTTGATCCAACTCCCATAGCCAGGAGCGCTCGGCGCATACACAGTACGAGTCATTACATACTGCGCATGAGCAGAGCACACCTGGGAGTGTGATCAAGGACGCACGCTGCCGGGCCAGTGCTTGTGCAATAGTGCACAACCTGGCCGACCTTGCTGGGTATATAACACCAGATCTGAAGGTGACAGATGTGAACAGGGGAGTGGTGAGCATGCCTGGAGCCTCGATTTGTAAAAAGTTGATCTGAATTTTGGTGGTATTCCGCCCCCATCTTAGGTCACTGGTTATGGTTGTGCCCACGAACCGAACGCATGGTGCCCCCCTGGAGACTTCAATCTCACCAATGAGGACTGGTGGAAAAGTGGGAAGGTATTTTCTGAAATCAGTTTCACAGTCTTAGTCGCATTGAGGATGAGCTTATTGTCCTTGCACCAATTACAGATCCTCTCAATCACGTGTGGCCACAATGAAAAACTGGCTGCATCTGAAGTATTCATGCATAGTGAATTCCTGTAATATGGGTCTGCATAATTGCTGAAATATACATGCAGACTAACCAGGGGTAGATTCACTGCAAATGTCCCCTCAGTGCACACACAGACACACGTACCAGTGCCGCCTGCATGTTAAACAGCTATGGCATGCTGGCATCCTGCCTGCCAGTGATTTCGGGGTGTGTCACAGAATGCAGAGGATGGCATGAAATATTTCAAAAAGCATCCAGAAAATGCGCAGCCCCTATTTCATTCCAATGTGAAGAATATTCTAAACGCAACAACGTATGACGTAATGTGGCTCTACCAATATACACGTAGACACTGCTAAGACAGAAATGACCTCTTCCTGTGTGTATGGCAGCCCTACATGAACTTGGCATTAATCTTATACAGGACGTGAGTAATCCCAAGTGATTCTAATTATTATCTGATGGGTCGTTCCCAGATCAGGACTGTGCACATACATCCTGCACATGAATAGAGAGCGGAGAATAAGTCATGTTTGGAGAAAGTTCCATATATCCAGGCCTATTGTGGCAAAGCTGCAGGGATCTGTGCTGCTATTGAGCAAATAAATAGAATTACGGCTTCACTGCCTTGTCCCTTCTTGTCTCTGGCCATCATTGTTATGTAAATGCCTGCAACAATGTCTGTGTTGTGTCCATGTAGAATTGGCCCCCACTGGACTAATTAAGCAGCCGATTGAATTTATTCTCTCTTAAGAGTTTTTTTTAAACAGTAATTCCTGAAAAACTTGATTACTGTATTTTCTTAAAGGATACATGAGCCAAATAAAAGAAAACGAGATTTACTAAGCTAGGGCGTCCTCCAGCCCCAAGAAGCCTATGTGTCCCTCACCGCAGCACCAATCTCTGCCAGTGTCCCGAGGTCCTCTCCGTAGCGGCTGCCTGGCCAGGTCTACGCAGTGTTGCCAACCTTTCACGTTATTTTTTACTGACAAATACCTAAAAATTTACTGACAAAAGTTTTTTTTAACTGACAAAACCCGCGCCGAAAAAATGTGTGTGGCCACGCAACAGAATGTGGGCGTGGTCATAGGTGGGGCCAAATATACATGATTTTAATATTGCTGTGAAAGGTCTGCCAGGGAAGTTTGAGCTCTGCCATAATGTTTCCCCCCCTTCCCCCAAAATACATGTAATCTTCTAATGTAAACAGCATTTCACCAAAAATCCACGTAATCTGGCAGAGGTTCTTCCAAAATACAGATAATATGACAGTGGTTCCCAAAAAATAGATGTAATCTGGCAGCAGCGATTCCCCCAACATACACATAATCTGGCAGCAGTTCCCCAAAATACATTTAATCTGACAGCAGTGGTTTCCCAAAAATAGGTAGCCCCAGGTCTATAGGTGTCCCCAGAATAGGTGGCCAGGGGTATAGATGTCTCCAGAACAGGTAGCCAGGGGGAGAGATGTCCCCAGAACAGGTAGCCAGGGGTATATGTGCCCAGTATATGTAGGCAGGGGTACAGGGCCGGTTCTAGACTGGCACATATGAGGGGGCAGTCAAATGGGTAGGGGGCAACATGTTCGAGGAAATTTGTGGCGACTAAAGTGGGCATGGCAAGTAAATGCACATAATGAGAGACAGCGTTTTACCAGTAAATGCACATAAGAGACAGCCTTTCACCAGTAAATGCACGTAATGACAGACAGCTTTTCACCAGTAAATGCACATAAGAGACCGCCTTTCACCAGTAAATGCACGTAATGACAGACAGCTTTTCACCAGTGAATGCACGTAATGAGAGACAGCTTTTCACCAGTAAATGCACGTAATGAGAGACAGCTTTTCACCAGTAAATGCACGTAATGAGAGACAGCTTTTCACCAGTAAATGCACATAATAAGAGATAGCTTTGCACCAGTAAATGCACATAATAAGAGACAGCATTTCACCAGTAAATGCACATAATAAGAGACAGCTTTTCACCAGTAAATGCACATAATAAGAGACAGCTTTTCACCACTAAATGCACATAAGAGACAGCTTTTCACCAGTAAATGCACATGAGACAGCTTTTCACCAGTAAATGCACATAATGGCAAACAGCCAGTGTCCTCAGTATATGTAGCCAGCAGATATATGTGCCCAGTATATGTAGCCAGAGGTATATGTCCCCAGTATATGTAGGCAGGGGTATATGTGCCCAGTATATGTAGGTAGGGTTATATGTGCCCAGTATATGTAGCCAGAGGTATATGTGCCCATGGGTAGCCAGGGTTATATGTCCCCAGTAGATGTAGCCAGGGTTATCTGTGCCCAGTAGATGTAGCCAGGGTTATATGTGCCCAGGAGATGTAGCCAGGGTTATATGTGCCCAGTAGATGTAGCCAGGGTTATATGTGCCCAGTAGATGTAGCCAGGGTTATATGTGCCCAGTAGATGTAGCCAGGGTTATATGTGCCCAGTAGATGTAGCCAGAGGTATATGTGCCCAGTAGATGTAGCCAGGGTTATATGTGCCCAGTAGATGTAGCCAGGGTTATATGTGCCCAGTAGATGTAGCCAGAGGTATATGTGCCCAGTAGATGTAGCCAGAGGTATATGTGCCCAGTAGATGTAGCCAGGGTTATATGTGCCCAGTAGATGTAGCCAGGGTTATATGTGCCCAGTAGATGTAGCCAGAGGTATATGTGCCCAGTAGATGTAGCCAGGGTTATATGTGCCCAGTAGATGTAGCCAGGGTTATATGTGCCCAGTAGATGTAGCCAGAGGTATATGTGCCCAGTAGATGTAGCCAGAGGTATATGTGCCCAGTAGATGTAGCCAGGGTTATATGTCCCCAGTAGATGTAGCCAGGGTTATAAGTGCCCAGTGGATGTAGCCAGGGTTATATGTGCCCAGGAGATGTAGCCAGGGTTATATGTGCCCAGTAGATGTAGCCAGGGTTATATGTGCCCAGTAGATGTAGCCAGAGGTATATGTGCCCAGTAGATGTAGCCAGAGGTATATGTGCCCAGTAGATGTAGCCAGGGTTATATGTGCCCAGTAGATGTAGCCAGGGTTATATGTGCCCAGTAGATGTAGCCAGGGTTATATGTGCCCAGTAGATGTAGCCAGGGTTATATGTGCCCAGGAGATGTAGCCAGGGTTATATGTGCCCAGTAGATGTAGCCAGGGTTATATGTGCCCAGTAGATGTAGCCAGGGTTATATGTGCCCAGTAGATGTAGCCAGGGTTATATGTGCCCAGTAGATGTAGCCAGAGGTATATGTGCCCAGTAGATGTAGCCAGGGTTATATGTGCCCAGTAGATGTAGCCAGGGTTATATGTGCCCAGTAGATGTAGCCAGAGGTATATGTGCCCAGTAGATGTAGCCAGGGTTATATGTGCCCAGTAGATGTAGCCAGAGGTATATGTGCCCAGTAGATGTAGCCAGGGTTATATGTGCCCAGTAGATGTAGCCAGGGTTATATGTGCACAGTAGATGTAGCCAGAGGTATATGTGCCCAGTAGATGTAGCCAGGGTTATATGTCCCCAGTAGATGTAGCCAGGGTTATATGTGCCCAGTAGATGTAGCCAGGGTTATATGTGCCCAGGAGATGTAGCCAGGGTTATATGTCCCCAGTAGATGTAGCCAGGGTTATATGTGCCCAGTAGATGTAGCCAGGGTTATATGTGCCCAGGAGATGTAGCCAGGGTTATATGTGCCCAGTAGATGTAGCCAGGGTTATATGTGCCCAGTAGATGTAGCCAGAGGTATATGTGCCCAGTAGATGTAGCCAGAGGTATATGTGCCCAGTAGATGTAGCCAGGGTTATATGTGCCCAGTAGATGTAGCCAGGGTTATATGTGCCCAGTAGATGTAGCCAGGGTTATATGTGCCCAGTAGATGTAGCCAGAGGTATATGTGCCCAGTAGATGTAGCCAGAGGTATATGTGCCCAGTAGATGTAGCCAGGGTTATATGTGCCCAGTAGATGTAGCCAGAGGTATATGTGCCCAGTAGATGTAGCCAGGGTTATATGTGCCCAGTAGATGTAGCCAGGGTTATATGTGCCCAGTAGATGTAGCCAGAGGTATATGTGCCCAGTAGATGTAGCCAGAGGTATATGTGCCCAGTAGATGTAGCCAGGGTTATATGTCCCCAGTAGATGTAGCCAGGGTTATATGTGCCCAGTAGATGTAGCCAGGGTTATATGTGCCCAGGAGATGTAGCCAGGGTTATATGTGCCCAGTAGATGTAGCCAGGGTTATATGTGCCCAGTAGATGTAGCCAGAGGTATATGTGCCCAGTAGATGTAGCCAGGGTTATATGTGCCCAGTAGATGTAGCCAGGGTTATATGTGCCCAGTAGATGTAGCCAGAGGTATATGTGCCCAGTAGATGTAGCCAGAGGTATATGTGCCCAGTAGATGTAGCCAGGGTTATATGTGCCCAGTAGATGTAGCCAGGGTTATATGTGCCCAGTAGATGTAGCCAGAGGTATATGTGCCCAGTAGATGTAGCCAGGGTTATATGTGCCCAGTAGATGTAGCCAGAGGTATATGTGCCCATGGGTAGCCAGGGTTATATGTCCCCAGTATATGTAGCCAGGGTTATATGTGCCCAGTATACAGAGCAGGGACAAGGTCCTCCAGCACCCAAGGCTGAGACACCAAAGTGCGCCCCTCCATCCCTCCCACCCCAGCAGTCACACACTGATTGCTATTAGTCTAAGAGGCGCCACAGGGCCCGCAACCTCCCCAACACCTTAAAGGAATTCTATCAAACTTTTACTTTTTCTGTGAGCACTTTAAATCAATTTGCCAACAACAGTAAGGATGAGCACAGCATATATGTTTGCTGCGCAGAGTGTCTTTGTCTTTATCTAACTACTGTCGGCTGTCCCCTAATAAAACTGACGGCGACGGGGAATTGGGGCAGTCCATTATACAAGAGGGGAGCCTCTTGCTGAGTACAGCTGTGGTTTATTCTATTCTGATGGTCCCCAGTGCAGAGCGAGTTATACAGCGTGTGATCCTTCTTATAAAGTTACTGTGAGGAGACCTCTCGCTCTGCTAGTCTGGAGACTGCTGAGCTGCTGCTGCGTTGCTACACAGAGGTAAACATGAGCTAGAGGAGGGCGCGTCATTGCTTTGAAGAGAGCTGTAGAGGAAGATTTATTATCATAAATCTTCCTCTACGGCTCCTACGGCTAGATTTCAACTAGCCCGATCCGGAAGTGGTTAAAAATATGGGAGGGTTTAAATTTTCTTTAAATTAACCCTGTATTAAAGAAACGTGCCCCTTGGGGGTACTTATCCCCTGGAAGCCTCTGGAGCCTAATCACGCTTCCCCATCCTCTCAAGCCTCAGAAATCCAGCGCTGGCAGCCCCCAAACAGCATACGGCAATATTTACCTGTCTGCGCTCCTTGCACAGGCGCACTACAAACTTTCCCTTGAGCTCCGGTGGAAATAGCAGAGGTCAGGTCCACTATACTGCGCAGACAAGCTTGTCGGTGGATTTTCAGGGGCTGACAGCACTGGATTCCCGAGGATGACAAGGACGGGGAAGCCTCATTAGGATCCAGACGCTGCCTCCTTCCGAGGTAAGTACCCCATAGGGGCACTTTTTTTTTCCTTACAGAGTCTCTTTAACCCCGATACAAAGTATCTCTTTTGAATGTGATGAAATAACTGAATCTGACGAGAACAACATATTTTGCCATCTCTGTAATAATTGCTGCCAAATGGTGCTTAGATTTCAAGGGCATGCTTAGTTCCAAGGGCCTTATCTGATTATTATAATGCAATAGACTTAAAGATGCATATGGAATTACAAACTCCTCTAAAACAAATTTTTGAGAAAAAACTGGCAGGAGTTTGAAGGCAGCAGCACTGTTAAGTTCAGTGGTGTAGCTATGGAGCTTGGGGCCCCAGTGCGAGTTTTACATGGGGCCCCAAGCACTCTATTGTTACAGAGCCTCAAAACCTACCAAAGACAGTTTCAGTGTCAGAGAAGTGTAATCAGAGTAAGGAAACAGTTAGCTAGGGATTTCTCCTGTTCAATAAACATATAGTAATGTTTATTACCAGTATAGCAACAATGAAAAGCTAATAAGATGGATGACGGAGCTACCTTGGGGCCACTATACTAGCTACACTGGGGGAGGCACTATACTAGCTACAATGGAGGCCACTATACTAGCTACACTGGGGGCAGCTATACTACCTACACTGAGGGCCACTATACTAGCTACTCGGGGGGGGGGGGGGGGCACTATACTAGCTATACTGGGGGCAACTATACTAGCTCCACTGGGGGCATCTATACTATTTACACTGGGGGGCCACTATACTACCTATCTTGGGGGTAACTATACTGGGGGCCACTATACTAGTTACACTGGGGGCAGCAGCACTACCTACATTGGGGGCAACAGCTGTGCTGCCTATCCTGGGGCAACTATACTAACTATACTGGGGGCAGCTATATTGGGGCAACTATACTACCCTCACTGGGGGCAACTAGCTACCTATCCTGGGGGCAACTGTGCTAGCTACCTATACTGGGGGCAACTTCATTACATACACCTGGGCAACTATATTACCTCTATACCTGGCATTACCCGCCGTGGCGCGCTTAGTATGCCACACTTGCTCCTTTACTTTTTTTTTGGGGGGGGGGGGGGTCTTATAATACCCAGCACCAGGTGTCAAATGCCCTAGGTAAGCCACTGTGCTGAGGTGGCCTGTCTCCAAAACAGGCTTGGCTCAGCTTACTGTGGTCATCTTTCGCCACTTTCCCCAGCCCTACTGTATACATTTCTTTGCATTATATTGGGTGGAAACTACAGTATCTCACAAAAGTGAATACACCTCTCACATTTTTTTTAAAGTATTTTATTATATTTTTTTATGGGACAACACTGAAGATATGACACTTTGATACAATATAAAATAGTCAGTGTACAGCTTGTGTAACAGTGTAAATTTGCTGTCCCATCAAAATAACCCAACACACAGCCATTCATGTCTAAATTGCCGGCAACAAAAGTGAATACACCCCTAAATGTAGAATGTCAAAATTGTGTTCAAAGTGTCAATATTTTATGTGCTCACCATTACTTTCCAGACCTGCCGTAACTCTCTTGGGCATGGAGGTCACTAGAGTTCACGGGTTGCTGCTGGAATCCTCTTCCAATCCTCCATGATGAAGCTGGTGGATGTTAGAGACCACTTTCTGTGTGAGGATGCCCCACAGGTGCTCAATTGAGTTTAAGTCTGGAGACATGCTTGACCAGTCCAGCACCTTTACCCTCAGTTTCTTTAGCAAGGCAGTGGTCATGTTGGAGGTGTGTTTGGGGTCATTATCATGTTGGTATACTGCCCTGCTGCCCAGTTGCTGAAAGGAGGAGATCAAGCTCTGGCTCAATGTGTCACAGTACATGTTGGCATTCATGGTTCCCTCAAGGCACTGAAGCTCCTCAGTGCCGGCAGCACTCATGCAGCCCTGAATCATGACACTCCCGCCACCATGCTTGACTGTAGGCAAGGCACACTTGTCTTTGTACTCCTCTCCTGGTTGCCGCCACACACACTTGACACCATCTGAAACAAATGTTTATTTTGGTTTCATCAGACCATAGGATATGATTCCAGTAATTCATGCCCCCAGTTTGCTTGTCTTCAGCAAACTGTTCGTAGGCTTCCTTGTGCATCATCTTTAGAAGAGGCTTCCTTCTGGGAAGAGAGCCAAGCAGACCAATTTGATGCAGTATGTAGTGTATGATCTAAGCACTGATAGATTGTCTCTGCACCCCTTTAACTGTGGCAGTAATGCTGCCAGCACTCAAATGTTTAATTGCAAAGGATATCTGGATATCACGCTGAGCATGTGCACTCAACTCCTGGTTGACCATGACGAGGCCTGTTCTGAGTGGAACTTGTCTTGTTGAACCGCTGAATGGTCTTGGCCCCCGTGCTGAAGCTCAGTTTCAGGATGTTGGTAATCTACCTACGGCCTAACCATCTTTATGTAGAGCAACAATAAAGATCCTCAAGGAGGTCTATGCCATGAGATGCCATGTTGAACTTCCAATAACTGTCTCCTTGTAACACTATTGACTAACATGAACCCCGGAGGTAAATGTCTGATTTGGCAGAATTGTAACATTCTTAGGGGTGTACTCACTTCTGTTGCCAGTGACATTAATGGCTGTATGTTGAGAAATGTTGATGGGACAGCAGATTTACACTGTTATACAAGTTTCACACTGACTACTTTCTATTGTATCAAAGTGTTATATCTTCAGTGTTGTCTCATGGAAAGATACACCGTATATCCTCGAAAATAAGTCAACATTGTGTATACGTCGACTCCAATATTTGACCGTCTTAAGCTGGATTGTTTTATTGACTCAGGTATAAGTCTACCCAGCAAAGTGAATGGCTGCATTTGGGTCCCAGGAGGGTTTAATGGCTGCGCTGCATACAGTATTGCATCCATTAACCCCTCCTGTCCTTTAAGTGCAGCCAATAACTCTTCAATCTCCCCAAGTGCAGCAATTATTCACTCCCCCTGCTGCAGCCCAGTATTTCCCCCCTGCCAATTTTCTTTATAATTGTTGTGGTCAGAACTTTCATACCTGTGTTTTCTTGGCATTTCCTTTATCAAGAAAGTGTCACTTGCCACAGGGTAAATTGCTGCAAATGGGAATGTCACTGTTAGTACACACATTACACAGTGTTGCTCGTCACTCGTGTCAACCCCTATACTTTTATTTGGTGAGTCAGACCTAAATTTCTAGACTTATAGTCGAGTATATATAATAATAAAAAGTAGAATCTCGTTATAGTAAACTCGGATTCTGGCTATAGTAAACTCAGTCCCCAGGTCCCAATAATATGCCTGTATGAATATACGATGTATCCTGATAAACTTGTGATATAGTAAACTACTTTTCCAGGTCCCTTGGAAGTTACTGTAAAGGGATTCTACTGTATTTACAAAAATGTGACAGAACGTGTGACAGAATCATAGTGACAGAACGTTTCACAAGCCTGCAGGCTAGTGTCTGTACAGTCTCATTCACAAAACGACAGCCAAGGGATCAGGGGTGACTCTAGCCATTTTGTCACTCCAGGCGAGAAAACCTTTGGCGCCCCATGGCACCCCCCCATGAAAATGTGGCAGCGTTTCACCAGGAAATAATCGTAAGACGGCAGCGTTTCACTAGAAAATAATCATAATGCGGCAATGTTTCACCAGAAAATAATCATAGTGCGTCAGCATTTCACCAGAAATTACACTTATTGCGGCATCGTTTCACCAGAAAATACATGTAAATGCATTAGTGCTTCACCAGAAAATATGCAATGTGGGCAGTGTTTCACTAGAAAATACACATAGGCAGGGCTACCCCCCCCCCCCCCCCCATTCCCATTAGTTCTCCCTAATAGCCATGATACCTGTAAGAAAAAAGCTATAAGAAAAAAAATAACTCACCTGCAGAAGTCTCCTCTCACGGCCTCCGTCCGGCACGCAGCAGCTCCCCCAATGATCTTCATGCAGCAACTCTGGCTGCAAAACTAACGCGCTGACAGGCAGAGCAGGGCTACGGGATGCCATTTTCCCGTAGCCCTGCTCTGCCTGCCAGAACCCAGAGACACTGCAGAAGTGAGCTTACGGGCTGCGGCCAGTGAACTACTACTATTAGCCAGTTCACCACCTGGGGACACACCATCTGATGGGGGGGACGGGGGAGGGTTGGTGGCCATGGTCCCCCTCCCATGCCCCCCCTTTTCACGAGGGTCAGAAGGAGGCTCAAAGGGGGACACAAGGAGTCACAAAGGAGCACAGGAGGAGTCACAGGGGGACTAAAAGAGACACACAGGGGGACAGAAGGAGGCACAAAGGGGGACAGAAGGAGGCACAAAGGGAGACAGAGGGAGGCACAGTGGGACTGAAGAAGGCACACAGGGTGACAGGAGGCACTAGGGTCAGAAGAAGTCACAAAGGAGAACAGAAGGAGGCACAAGGGGACAGGAGGCACACGGGGACAGAATGAGGCACAATGGGGGACAATGAGACACAAAGGAGGACTGAAGGAGGCACAGGAGGACAGAAGGAGGTACACAGAGGGGCAGCGGGGGGTACAGGGGGACAGAAGAGGGCATGAGAGTCAGAAGAAGGCACAAAAGAGGACAGAAGGAGGCACAGGGGGACTGAAGGAGGCACAAAGGGAGACAGAGGGAGGCACAGTGGGACTGAAGAAGGCACACAGGGTGACAGGAGGCACTAGGGTCAGAAGAAGTCACAAAGGAGAACAGAAGGAGGCACAAGGGGACAGGAGGCACACGGGGACAGAATGAGGCACAATGGGGAAAAAGGAGGCACAATGGGGGACAATGAGACACAAAGGAGGACAGAAGGAGGCACAGGAGGACAGAAGGAGGTACACAGAGGGGCAGCGGGGGGTACAGGGGGACAGAAGAGGGCATGAGAGCCAGAAGGAGGAACAAAAGAGGACAGAAGGAGGCACAGGGGGACTGAAGGAGGCACACAGGGGGACAGAAAGAGGCACACAGGGGGACAGAAGGAGGCCCACAGGGGGACAGAAGGAGGCTTAATGGGGACAGAAAATAGCTGAAAGGGGGGCAGAAGGAAGCACAGCGAGACAGTAGGAGGCACAAAAGGGGGACAGAAGATGGCAGAAGAGGATGTAAGGAAGCACAGGGAGACATAAGGAGGCAGAGGGGGACAGCAAGAGCCACAGTGAGACAGAAGAAGACACAAAGGGGCACAGAAGAAGGCACAGAGGGACAGAGGAAGGTGCAGGGGACAGTGGTGGCACATAGGGACAGAAGGAGGCCCAAAGGGAGACAGAAGAAGGCACAGGGAGACGGAAGAAGGCAGAGGGGGACAGAATGAGCCACAGGGAGACAGAAGAAGGCACAAAGGGGCTCAGAAGGAGGCACACGTGGATAGAGGAAGGTGCAGGGGACAGAGGTAGCACATGGGGACTGAAAAGGCATATGGAGACAGAAGGAAGCACAAAGGGAGACAGAACGAGGCAGAGTGGGACTGAATGAGGAACAGGGGGGCAGAGGTAGCACAAGGAGAAGGAGGAACAAAGGGGCACAGAAGGAGGCAGAGGTAGCACAGGAGGACTGAAGGAGGCACATGGAAACGGAAGGAGGCACAAAGGGAGCCAGAAGGACAAACAGGGGGTCAGACATGGCACAAGGGATTGAAGGAGGCACAAGGAGACAGAAGGAGGCACAAAAGGGGAAAGAAAGTTGCACAAGGCACAGAGGTGGCAGCTGCCTGCAACTTACGCTAAGTAGATGCAGCAGACGCAAGTAACAGAACACCAATGGGGGTGGGGCTTAGTCCAGGGTGTGGCTTAATTTGGGGATGTGGCTTAATCCAGCAACATGGCGCCCCCCAGGACCAACGGCACTCCAGGCAAAGGCCTGTACTGCCTATGCCTAGAGGCGCCCCTGCAAGGGATTGTGCCTCAATAACTGCTGGCTGACATTAGTCTCAAGTGTGTACAAGGCTTAAAGGGGAACTGAAGAGAGAGGTATATGGAGGCTGTCATGTGTATTTCCTTTTAATCAATACCAGTTGCCTGGCAGCCCTGCTGGTCTATTTCTCTGCAGTAGTATCTGATTAAAACCAGAAACAAGCATGCAGCTAGTTTTCATAATAGAAATGTAATCAAGGCCATACCTAAAGGTCAACTGATGAGAGCCAGAAGGATAGCATCCACAGAGGAAGGTTACCACAAAGCAGCAAACATGCTCATCGACAAATTTGAATGCAAGGGGTATGATCCCACCACCCTAGCGAGGGCAAAGGTAGAAGTGCAGGGGGTTGAGAGATCCCGGTTATTGGAGAGTGAACCTAAAAAGAACAGACAAATGGGAAAAATACCCTTTGTGCAAACGTTTTGCAAACAGTCAGGTTTAGTGAGGAACGTGGTGAACAAATATTGGCCAGTCCTGCAACAAGACCCAACATATGGAGAATTGTTTAAAGAGCCTCCATTGTATTCGTACAAAAGGGGCAGGACCATTAAAAATATGGTCAGCAAGGTGGACTTGTCCACGCGGTGTATTGAAATGAGTAAATTAACAAACAAGAGAGGGACATTTCCATGCATGGGCTGTAATTGCTGCGGGGCAATAATGAGGGGCGAATACGTGAATCATCCGCACACGGGAGAAAGAATTCAGATTCGGTCGATGTACACGTGTGATAGCAAGTTTGTGGTCTATGCATTGAAGTGTCCCTGTGGTCTGATGTACGTGGGCAAAACGACCAGAGATGTTAAGACTAGGATCCAGGAGCATAAGAGCTCTATCCGAGGATTCAATCCCGCCAAACTCAGCACCCACACCCCAGTGGGCAAACATTTTCATGCCCTAGGTCATGGGGTGTCGCAGCTGAGGTGGGTTGTATTGGATCATGTTCCACCACTCAGCAGAGGGGGAGATAGGGACAGAATCTTGCTCCAAAGAGAAGCTAGATGGATGAGGAGATTGGATTCCATCTCCCCTAGAGGTTTAAATGATATGTACAGCTTGAAATGTTTTCTATAAGTGTCACTAATGTGCTATTTTGCTCTGCTTTCTCCCCCAGGTATTGATGCCATGTCATCGAATGGTGGGTGGTGGAGAGAGGGAACCATTGTATTCCCGGGGGCAGTGAGTTACAGGTTTGAGTGTATAGCTGGTTGATAATCTGTATATGCATTTCATAGACGTTTTTGAATGCAAATGTTGCCTACGCTTATGTTGACTTAGGTGTTTATTGTTTGGGTAGACATCTCTGTGTGTAGTGCCCAATAAGATGTATCCCTGAGGGGTTAATGTTGTTGGCCTCATTTCCACTGGTCAGCTGACCTAAGTGGGTGGGGTTCCTGTTGTGGGTGTGGTGCACTATGGTTCATAAGTGGTTGTGCTGTTGGGGTGGCTTGTACACTTGAGAAAGGGGGAAACCCCGAAACATGTTGTGTTAGCACCTGTGGATTAAACTATCGTTTAAACGCCTTTTGAGTGCCTCCTTCTCATTGCATCTGAATCTTCTGGAGTGGAGGTGGTGATCCACTGAAGGATTGAGCACCGGCGGACCAGGCTATGTGTCCTGGGTGAGAGACTGCTCTAGCATTCATTTTTGACTACAGTTTATCACCAGCTTGAGCAGACCTCTATTTTCAATGGATAACGGTACGACCATTGAGGACAACATTGATGTTCAACCAGCTGATCCACTAAACTTTGCCGTGACCTTTGCCTACAATGATGATGACATCACTCGGATATTGAGCCAGGTGGAGTGTGTACCATTTGATACTGCGGCTGGAGCCCTAGAAGTTGGAGCCCAGAAAGAGCTCTTTGATTTGAAAAAACAGTACCTGAGTTACACCCTACACCAATCGTTCCTGGTGGACTACATAAAGAACAAACGTATACCAAGAGGTTATCGGATCAGTCTGAGGTCCACCTTGCTGAGGGATGATCCTACCTTTGTGACCAGGTTCTTTGAAATTTTAAACAAAGGAAGTTTGGATGTGATGGTACTTACAGTTGAAAGACTACATGTCCGATTGAGTCTGTTGAACAAGCAGATCGGAGAATTGGAGGAGAAAATTAAGGTTGCATTATCCGAGGAGGAGTTTGAGGAGCTGTGCCAGGACCAGGAGGAGGCTTTAGAGGAAGCACGGAAAGTCATCCTGCAGAGGAAACAAGGAAAAATCGCACGCGACGCAGAGGATTATCGTTTAAACAGGGTTTATACCTGGAAATCCGAACGGCGCAGTCAGCGACAGCGCAGACCTCTGAGGCCACAGGAGGGATCTGGTGAGGCGGGAGGTGCGTCAGGAGGCGGTGCAGGGGAGCAAAGACCGCGTCACAGGAAGCCACGTCAGTGGAGAAAGCCCAGAGGAAAGGGGCCGGTGCAGAGCGGAACTCCGTCCGCTGGCAGCGGAGGAAGTACAGGTGGTTACAGCAGCTCGGCGTCAGAGGGTGCTGAGCAGCAAAACCAGGATTTTCAGGACGTTCGAGTCCCCGCAGACACAGGAGGGACAAGCGGCAGAGGAGGGGCAGGAAAAGGGACAGCCCCAGTACGTCCTCGCCGCAACCCACGGGCACCAACACCAAGGGACAATTATCCGCACAGGGACAGGATGCCGAATGGGCAGAGGTAAGCTCCCTGGTGGTTAATATATCCACCCATACATTAACTGCCGCTGAACTTTCAGTTTTAGAGAAAGGGCTAGGTTTTGTGCCTGTATTTGATCTAGATTTTTTTGATTGGGAGATAGAATTTGATAAATTTGTTAGGAATCTTCAGTTGAAAATGTGCTTTAAAGATACTTCTGCAATGTCGGTGGCACCAGTGTTGCGGAAGAAAAGTACGTGGTTACCTGACATGATGACCCCCGCTTTGCAAACGTTTAAGAAATTGGTTTATGCTGAGGTACAGAAAGGGTGGCCCAGTTTGAAACGGACAGTCAGTTCCAATTTGACTTTTGCGGAAAGGGGGGCACTGAAATCCCTTAAACAAAACGAAACCATTCTAGTGATGAAAGCAGACAAAGGGGGTGCCACAGTGGTTATGGACAAACAACAATATGTGGAAGAAGCGTACAGACAATTAAATGTCGAGGGCCACTATGAGAGGTGCAGGAGTGATCCCACCTGGGTCATTAAATCAAAGGTGGACCGTTTAATTAATGAAGCCCTGTTGATGGGCATGATAGACTAGAAAACATCAGAGTATCTAGATGTAGCACATCCCCAGGTGCCGCTGCTATATCTACTCCCTAAAATTCATAAGAACTTAAAAAAAACCCCGGGACGTCCGATAGTATCGGCCATTGGGTCTACACTGTATCCACTTTCCAAATATGTAGACTCATTTTTACAGGAACTGGTAAAGATCATCCCCACATGTCTGAAAGACACCACAGACTTACTTCTGAACCTTTCAGGGGTCTCGGTGAGGGGTAAAGGCTTGATATTGGCCACATTAGATGTGCAGAGTTTGTTTACCTCAATTCCACACGAGGAAGGAATGAGATACATTGAGGAATTCCTCCTGGACACAACACTGTCGCATCACCAGATCTATTTCCTGCTAGATTGCCTGGAGATGGTTCTTAGGAATAATTATTTTATGTTTGAAAATGATTATTATTTGCAGACAAAAGGCACGAGTATGGGATCGCCAGTAGTTCCTTCGTTCGCTAACTTGTTCATGTACAAACTTGAACAGAAAATGTTCACTAACAATGTAAAGTATTGTGATAAGATATTGAAATATTTCAGGTTTGTGGACGATGTCTTGATACTATGGCAGGGCGAGTTAGGCGAGCTCCAATCTATGGTGGATGAGGCCAATTTGGCGCATCCAACTATCAAGTTCACTATGGAACACTCGGATAGGGTTATCCACTATTTGGATGTGGCGATTTCTGTCACTCCAGATGGGTTGCAAACAGATCTGTATACTAAGCCAACAGATCGGAAGAACCTTTTGAGAGTGGATAGTTTTCATAATAGAAATGTAATCAAGGCCATACCTAAAGGTCAACTGATGAGAGCCAGAAGGATAGCATCCACAGAGGAAGGTTACCACAAAGCAGCAAACATGCTCATCGACAAATTTGAATGCAAGGGGTATGATCCCACCACCCTAGCGAGGGCAAAGGTAGAAGTGCAGGGGGTTGAGAGATCCCGGTTATTGGAGAGTGAACCTAAAAAGAACAGACAAATGGGAAAAATACCCTTTGTGCAAACGTTTTGCAAACAGTCAGGTTTAGTGAGGAACGTGGTGAACAAATATTGGCCAGTCCTGCAACAAGACCCAACATATGGAGAATTGTTTAAAGAGCCTCCATTGTATTCGTACAAAAGGGGCAGGACCATTAAAAATATGGTCAGCAAGGTGGACTTGTCCACGCGGTGTATTGAAATGAGTAAATTAACAAACAAGAGAGGGACATTTCCATGCATGGGCTGTAATTGCTGCGGGGCAATAATGAGGGGCGAATACGTGAATCATCCGCACACGGGAGAAAGAATTCAGATTCGGTCGATGTACACGTGTGATAGCAAGTTTGTGGTCTATGCATTGAAGTGTCCCTGTGGTCTGATGTACGTGGGCAAAACGACCAGAGATGTTAAGACTAGGATCCAGGAGCATAAGAGCTCTATCCGAGGATTCAATCCCGCCAAACTCAGCACCCACACCCCAGTGGGCAAACATTTTCATGCCCTAGGTCATGGGGTGTCGCAGCTGAGGTGGGTTGTATTGGATCATGTTCCACCACTCAGCAGAGGGGGAGATAGGGACAGAATCTTGCTCCAAAGAGAAGCTAGATGGATGAGGAGATTGGATTCCATCTCCCCTAGAGGTTTAAATGATATGTACAGCTTGAAATGTTTTCTATAAGTGTCACTAATGTGCTATTTTGCTCTGCTTTCTCCCCCAGGTATTGATGCCATGTCATCGAATGGTGGGTGGTGGAGAGAGGGAACCATTGTATTCCCGGGGGCAGTGAGTTACAGGTTTGAGTGTATAGCTGGTTGATAATCTGTATATGCATTTCATACCGTAGACGTTTTTGAATGCAAATGTTGCCTACGCTTATGTTGACTTAGGTGTTTATTGTTTGGGTAGACATCTCTGTGTGTAGTGCCCAATAAGATGTATCCCTGAGGGGTTAATGTTGTTGGCCTCATTTCCACTGGTCAGCTGACCTAAGTGGGTGGGGTTCCTGTTGTGGGTGTGGTGCACTATGGTTCATAAGTGGTTGTGCTGTTGGGGTGGCTTGTACACTTGAGAAAGGGGGAAACCCCGAAACATGTTGTGTTAGCACCTGTGGATTAAACTATCGTTTAAACGCCTTTTGAGTGCCTCCTTCTCATTGCATCTGAATCTTCTGGAGTGGAGGTGGTGATCCACTGAAGGATTGAGCACCGGCGGACCAGGCTATGTGTCCTGGGTGAGAGACTGCTCTAGCATTCATTTTTGACTACATGCAGCTAGTCTTGTCAGATCAGACTTATAAGTCTGAACCACTGAAACACCTGATCTGCTGCATGCTTGTTCAGGGGCTATGGCTAATAGTATTAGAGGCAGAGGATCAGCAGGGCTGCCAGGCAACTGGTATTGTCTAAAAGGAAATAAACATGACAGCCTCCATATACCTCTCTCTTCAGTTCCCCTTTAAAGTGCCCCTGAACCACTATCATATAAACCTACTTGACATGCTGCTGTATGCGTGGTGCTGTGACATATGTGTTCAGCGAACCCTATGCCCCCCGCTCTGCTGAAATATTCGACTTGAGCAGAATGTCAATGATGGGTGGGGAGGAAGTGTCAATACTTTCTTCTCTCTGCCCCTCCTCGGAAATGCCCCCTCCACTCACCGCTAATGTTTCCTATATGCACAATGCGCTGGGGAACTGTGCGGTTTGTGGACTTGTGGTAATTGAGTTTGGAACAATAGTGTACTAATAACGTGTTAGTACACTATCATTCCGAGCTCAATCTCCACAAACCCACACGTAGCACAGCCCCCATTAGCGGTGAGTGAAGAGGGCGTTCCCGAGGACGGGCAGAGGGAGGAAGTATTGACACTTCCTCCCCGCCCAACATTGACGTTCTGCTCAAGTCAAATATTTTGGCTTAGCAGAGCGGGGGCACAGGGGCTGCTGGAGATGAAGGATAACAACATACAGCAGCATGTAAAGTAGGTTTATATGATAGCGGTTCAGGGGTACTTCAAAGTGTACCTGAAATGATACAATTATAAGCTTCCTCCAGCCCCCTATAGGGCGTGGGCTCCCTCGCTGCCCTCCCAGGCCACTCTGTTCTCCTGCAGTCTTCAATCGTAAACACACATTTTTGAATTTCGAATGCGAAAATCTGCACCCACAATGCATACAAATTCATGTAGCTCATTGCTATGCATGATAAAAATTGGAATGCAAAAATCTGCATAAACACTGTGAACAACAACAACAACAAAAATGCAGGGATAAGTGTGAGATAGAGGTCTAACTTGACAAAAAATTGCATTCTTTTTTGCCATGTGAAAATGTACATAATTCATACTTATGGAGCAGCACGGTGGCGTAGTGGTTAGCGCTCTCGCCTTGCAGCGCTGGGTCCCTGGTTCGAATCCCAGCCAGGGCACTATCTGCAAAGAGTTTGTATGTTCTCTCCGTGTCTGCGTGGGTTTCCTCCGGGCACTCCGGTTTCCTCCCACATTCCAAAAACATACAGATAAGTTAATTGGCTTCCCCTAAAAAAATTGGCCCTAGACTACAGTATTTACACTACATAATATAGACATATGGCAATGGTAGGGATTAGATTGTGAGCTCTTTTGAGGGACAGTTAGTGACAAGACAATATATATATATACACTGTACAGCGCTGCGTAATATGTCGGCGCTATATAAATACTAAATAATAATAATGGAGCTTGGAGGTAATGTGCTTTTTCCCGTTTCAGCAACAACAAATAAAAAAAAAATGCCAGCTTGGTGGCTTTTTTTCACACACCTTGTGCAATTCCCTATTGCCAACATTCAGCAAGGAAAAGCAATGAGGGCTCTTTCACACTAGAGGCGTTTTTGGCAAATTTTAAGTGCAGCCGTTTTTTCAAAATGCCCTAAAAGTGCTTACACCATTAATCTCTATGAGAAAGTTCACATCTGAGTGATTCGTTTCCGATCTGCTCAGAAAAGCGGTGCATGGGCCATTTTTGAGGCAATTTTGCCTCAATGGAAGGTATAAGAAAAACGCAAACGCTCACAAAATCGATTTGTGCAGCGATTGCGTTCGCGTTTTTAAGAATAAATACAATGCATTTATTATTTTCCAGATCAAAGAGTTCACTTCCTGACTGAAGTCAGGAAGTGAAAAAAGCAATCGCTTGCAAAACCGCTTAAAAAAACGGTTCCCCCAAAAAACTGCGTGCAAGTAGTCGCCGGTAATCGGAAATAAAAACCGTTTCAAATAACACCAAGAACTAACGGACACACGAACGGAACGCAATGTGGACAAGGCCTCAAGCACTGCACAGAACTGTCCACGGAAAAATACTGACATTTGCGTGGACTCCGTGGTCACATTTACAAGAATTGCATGCTTCTTGCAGCACCACCGCAGTCACCAATGAAGTTAATGGTTTTCTGGGGAATCTGAATTTTTTGTGTTTGTTCATGTTCCGTTTCAATGTTTTTTCTGAGTTTTAAAATCGGATGGCATTTTGCTTTTTTATCCGCACAAATTGAACGTTTCCAACCACAATGTATTTTGCCACGATATGGCAAAATACACGGAAAATCGCTGATGGAAAATGCGATCACCTAGCACCGGAAAATCTCAAATTGCACAGAAAAACGTAGGAACAAGTGTAGCCACTGCCTGAAGGCAATCTATAATCGAATCGCACAAAGAATTGTATCATGTAGATTGGGCTTAAGGCTGGGGCCACGCTTGTTTGCAGAATGTGAATTTGCACATAATGCTATTCAATGGTGACACACGCATTTGTTTGTAACTCTGAAATTTTTTGTAAAAAAACGGATTCCCTGACGTATACAATCGCAATGCGTGTACGATTCCCATAGACTGCTATCAGGTGCTGGCAGTCTATGGTGTACAACATGTGTGCAAAGACGCACATAGTATGCAAAAAATTGTTAGCGGAAAACAGCTACCGGTTTCCCCGGACACAAGTGTGGTCTTTCCCTAAAATCCTGGTTCATATGTGAATTTTCACACACAATTTTTTACAGCAGGTAATGGAAAATTACATACAATGTGCGAATTTATGCTGCAAGAAGTTTTTCTTACCAAAAGTGCAAATTTTAGATGGGTAGATTCAGGGGCAAACCCAGGATTTTCAAGGGGGCGGGGGGATTCCTGAAAGGTCTCCTTCAGCCTTGCACAAGACAGTATAATAACATGGTAGGACATCATGCTGGGTACACATAATGGAATTTCCCGTCCAATTGACAGAATCTGACAATTATTTCCTAAATGTCCGACCTTCTCCCGATCAACAATGGGATCGATCAGGAGCAATTTGGATACAGATAATAATGAGGAGGACAGCCGTCATTGGTAATGAAGGGGAAAGTGAAGCACTACATAGCAGGGCACAGGGCTGTGCTCATACCTGACTCTGTTAAGTTCCCCAGAGCTGCTCCATGCTCTGTACACACACTTCTGCTCCATGCTCTGTACACACGCTGCTGCTCCATGCACACACTGCTGCTCCATGCTCTGTACACACACTGCTGCTCCATGCTCTGTACACACGCTGCTGCTCCATGCTGTGTACACACGCTGCTGCTCCATGCTCTGTACACACACTACTGCTACATCCAAAGCCAACTTAGCAGGGAAAGAAAGGGGGCGGTGCTGTGAGCTGCAGGATATCTACAGATATTCTTGTGCTTCTCCCCAGACACTGCACCGGCCCTGGTCTGAGGGGGGGGGGGGGGGTTCTGGGCAGCTGCAATCCCCCCCTGCGTTTGCCTATGAGATTCTCATTAGATGTGCGGCAAACGTGTTTTTGAACATTCGCAAAATGCTCAAGAATTTTAAGAAATTTGAACCCTGCCTTAGGATCAACCAGGGCTGTGGAGTCGGTACAAAAATCATCCAACTCCAACTCCTCAGTTTATGAAACCACTGACTCCGACTGCATCTACCCAAAATTGCTCCGACTCCTTGACTCCAACTCCACAGCCCTGGGCTCAACACACACCATACAATCTTGGTTGTACAGATTTACCAAATCTATAGGTGCCCATTCACAGTACAATTTTTTCACCGAATGCGATCTTTTGAAACGACTTTTGCAATCAAATTGTATAGAAAATTTGCCGTTTATGAAGGCAATCTATAAGGAACGATTATTTGGTTGATTGCTAGATAGGATAAAATCGATCCAAAAGTTGGATTTTTTTATCGAATATGAAGAAAGAATCGTTTAGTTAATGTAAACAATTGATAATTGCCTTCCGATTAGTTACGATCGTTCAAATCGCATCAAAAGATTGCATTTAGTAAAAAAAATTGTATAGTAAATGGGCACCTTAAAGGTACCCAATAACAGTAAAATTTTTACACCAGATGCAATCTTTCAATGCTGTTTATGATCAAAAGTAATCGGGATGTAATTATCGATTGTTCCTATCAATGGGTCGGTTAGGGCATTTTCTCTCCTCTGATTCGATCGTAAAATCTATGATTCGGATTAAATTTTCTGTTCCGATCAACCATAGAATCGTTCTACTTTATTTTTCGCCACACAATGCGCAGTTTTCTGTACAATTTGATCATAAAAAAATGCATCAGATCGAATCTGAGGAAAAATTGTACCGTTATTGGGTACCTTTATTCTTCATGAAGATGGTAAGATTGAACAATCAATATTGTATGGTGTGTATTGCCGTGACCATGAAAAATAATCATGGAAATATGCTCATTTCAGAGCTGGCAAGCCAGTGGCATAGCTAAGGAGCTATGGGCCCCAGTGCAAGTTTTACATTGCCCCCTCCCCCAAAACATAACAATTGGTACGGCGCACTAAACCTGCCAACGATAACCACAGTATCAGGTGCAAGATGACAAGACACAGAACATTTGGGCCCCGATCACACTGCACGCGTTTCCATCCGCGTTTTGGGAATGCAGTGCAGGAGGCCGACATGCAGGATGTCAGAAAGTGCATAGACTGCACTGTCTGATGTTCACACTGCATGCGTTCCGGACCTGTGCGGTCCGGGAACGCATGCTGCACGCATTTTTTGCCAAAACGCGTGGCTGACCCATTCACTTCAGGGGGGGAGGGGGGGAGCTCCACGTGGCGATCCTGGATGAGTGCTAAATGTTGCGCGAACTAATCCCCCGCAGGGAAAACATTTTGCGGTGAGTTAGTTGGCAAAACCCTGCATATCCTGGCATGCGAAAGCGAATGCAGATTTGCTTGAGCCATGTCTCATGAATAAACTAATTTGGCCTTATCTGCTAAGCCAGGTATATAAGGGTTCACTTAGTGTTTGATGCACACACCCTTTTTGCAAAATGTTCCCGAACGCACGGCCATCCGCGTTTCATAATGTGAACGTAGCCTTATATTACGCTTTTCTCCGGGCGGACTCAAAGCACCAGAGCTGCAGCCACTAAGGCGCACTCCATAGGCAGTAGCAGTGTTAGAGTCTTGCCCAAGGTCTCTTCACTGAATAGATGCTGGCTTATGGAAAAGAGAGAGCTGATGGAGAACAGTTTGTTAATGAGTACTACTATTCAAGTGATTATTGCCAGCACAGGATCAATAAAAGAGCTAATACAGTAAAACCCTGTTATGCAGCACCAATAGTGATTGGCTGATGTCGGATAAATGTAGTTTCTGGTTGCTTGAGACTTCTGGTTATCTGAGTTCTGGATAATGGGGGTTTTTCTGTACTGTGGTTGAGGGAAGGCCCCTCTGGCCCTGGTGCGGTCACAACCTCTGCATCCCCTATTGCTATGCCACTGTAGCACGCTGTAACACCATTCTCCAGCCACAACATAACACCTGAGGATCTTCCAGCCATCTCCTCCCAGACTAGCTGAATCAGTGTGCAGCTCATATGTACACACCCCGGATTTGTGCTACCTGAGGCACATGGAAAATGACTGTGCTGGATGGGCGCCCAGATGAGCGCTGCCCGGGCATTGTGTGAGCCCCGCCCTGCACTGCTGGGGAGTTGCTATCAGTCATCCAGCAGTAGCAGAGAAGCACCTGCTTCGCTGGGAGACGCAGGAGTGGGCTGGGCAGGGAAGCCCTGAAGAAGAAGAGACTTTGTAGCCTGCAGGCTGCAGACCAGAGTTGGGCAGCGGTGGTGGCGGCAGGGCGGAGTCTCTCTCAGCTCGGCACTTGTATAAAAGCCCGATTCCTCCAGAGAACAAGGCTAGCATTGAGCCGCGGCACTGCTCAGTGGGACGGGTGCGGGGGAAAGGGCACTGGGAGGGGGCAGCAGTAAAAAGAAGAGAGTGAAAGGGCGATCGTGAGAAATAGCACAAGACTTGGATACTCTACCCACATGGCTGCCCAGGGAAGGATCTCCTGGCTGTACCTGTCCTGCACTGCTCTGCTCTCAGGCACTTTCATCGCTGCTTTTAACCTGGATACTGTCAATGTCATCTCCAAAGCGGGGGATCCCGGGAGTTTGTTCGGCTTCTCTCTGGCCATGCACCGGCAGCTGGCACCGCAGGACAGGCGACTGTAAGTGGCGCTGGATGCAATGTGATGATGATGATGGTTTTCATTCAGGTGCCCGGAGGAGATCGGACCTGGCCGGTAACTCTGTGCACGTTGCGGCAGCTCTCTCAGGTCTGCCTCAGAGCAATTTGCTGCAGCTGTGGAGGACAAGGAACCAGAGCGGCTGCAGGAACTCTGTGGATGGTATCTGGGTTTATAAGTACAGGTTCTCTTCATCAATGACAGCTGGCATGTTAAGGTTAAAGTAGCAGGGATAGACATGCTACAAAGGTGACATGAGGGACATGCACCTAATTCATTGTTGGTGTCTCCCATTACTGCCTTTCGCCTCCATTCAGTGGGGGTAAATAAAAGCATTATATATATGTATATATATATATATATACATATATATCTATATATACACCGGTATATTCCACGGTACTGAGTGGGAGCTTATTTTTGCAATGATTTTTCACCTTGACTTTGGTAAGTGAATAACCCCAACTGACTTTGAGAGCCTCCAGAAATAGCTGAGCAAAGTTATACTGATTATTTGTATATCTTTGAGCAGCAGTTTTTATAATGAAATCATTGAATTCGCTGCTGGTGAAAGCACATATAGTCCTTTAGTCATTGGTGGTTGTAGTTTTTCTGCAGATAGTAGGTTTCAGCTGTGTCAAAATGTATTACTAGTAAGGAATATGGATGTAATCACTAGGTAGCTAGCTTGTAAACTTGGTTGTTATTAGGTAGCTAGCTTGTACAGTTGGGTGTTATTAGGTAGCTAGCTTGTACAGCTGGGAGTTATTAGGTAGCTAGCTTGTACAGTTGGGTGTTATTAGGTAGCTAGCTTGTACAGTTGGTTATTATTAGGTAGCTAGCTTGTACAGCTGGGAGTTATTAGGAAGCTAGCTTGTACAGTTGGGTGTTATTAGGTAGCTAGCTTGTACAGTTGAGCGTTATTAGGCAGCTAGCTTATACAGTTGGTTGTTATTTGGTAGCTAGCTTGTACAGTTGGTTATTATTAGGAAGCTAGCTTGTACAGTTGGTTGTTATTAGATAGCTAGCTTGTATAGTTAGTTGTTATTTGGTTGCTAGCTTGTACAGTTGAATGTTATTAGGTAGCTAGCTTTTACAGTTGGGTGTTATTAGGTAGCTAGCTTTTACAGTTAGTTATTATTAGGAAGCTAGCTTGTACAGTTGAATGTTATTATGTAGCTAGCTTTTACAGTTGGGGTGTTATTAGGTAGCTAGCTTGTACAGTTGGGGTGTTATTAGGTAGCTAACTTGTACAGTTGGGTGTTATTAGGTAGCTAGCTTGTTCATTTGGTTATTATTAGGATGCTAGCTTGTACAGTTGGTTGTTATTAGGTAGCTAGCTTGTATAGTTAGTTGTTATTTGGTTGCTAGCTTGTACAGTTGGGTGTTATTAGGTAGCTAGTATGTACAGTTGGTTGTTATTAGGTAGCTAGCTTGTACAGTTGGTTGTTATTAGGTAGCTAGCTTGTACAGTTGGGTGTTATTAGGTAGCTAGCTTGTACAGTTGGGGTGTTATTAGGTAGCTAGTATGTACAGTTGGGTGTTATTGGGTATCTAGCTTTTACTATTGGGTGTTATTAGGTAACTAACTAGCATGTACAATTTGTTATTAGGTAGCTAGCTTGTACAGTTGGGTGTTAGAAGAGGAAGCTGATTGTGGCTTTTGTGTTTGAACATCTGCATTGGAACAGTTGAACTTTGAAACTGCTTAGCTGTGAAGTTAATGTTTAATCTGAGTTACATATGTAGTGCTGTCCTTTCAGTCGCTTAAGTTCATACTTCCGTTTTTAGGAACAGAATAGACTGGGAGGACTTGTCTAGAGAGGAGTGGCTGAAAATAACACTTGAGACAATACTAGGTACAGGGTGCTGAGCTGCTTTTATTAGGGAATAAAGCAAATTAGTATAAAAACGAAAAAGTATTAGAACCTAGCAGGTTCAACTGTAAATTCCTTTATGAATGAATGGCATGCTGGGACTCCCCCGTACAGTTTCATAAATGCAGGTGTGCATTTTACATAAAAGAAAAGTATGACCATTGCCACGTGCAAGCCTCCGATTGTTGATGAACTACTGGCTGTTGCAGAACTACAGGTCCCAGCATGCTGCGGGGGACACGATTTGTAGTTACACCACTGGGTGTATGTATGTAGCTTTATCCCTGCTGGCTGGGCAGGCTGAAGCTTGCACTACCTCTTGCTGGAAGGCCTGATGGTTGTCTATAACTTTGCAGAAGCAGTAGTGGCTTCAGGCTGTGTTGCCCCATTGTGATGGACAAATAGGTTTTCTATGGTGTTCTGATTGATTATGATGACTGCAGCAGGGGGTAATTGCACCCCAGGTCCCCAGCCCCCACATGCACTTTTGTCCCTGTGAGAATTTGGGAGATTCCCTTTCTCCCAGCTACTGATGTTTGCATTGTTCTCCTTGCTTGTGTTGCCCTTTCACACCCTGATGCATCTCTGTGTGCTGTCAGCTCCCCAATACAACACTGTAGCATCAGAATGAAGAGAGGTGGGGTTGGCCGCAAACAACCTAAGAAAACAAAAACGTCTTTTCAGGCAGCCGTGTTAGATTGTTGTCTGCAGAGACTTTTGTATGTCTACTATCATGATTATAGTTTTTGGAACATGAAAATGAGCTGGTACAAATGGTTCGTTGAACCTGAAGCGAGAAGTATATGGAGGCTGCCATATTTATTTCCTTTTAAACAATACCAGTTCCCTGGCTGTCCTGCTGGTCTGTTTGGCTGCAGTAGTGTCTGAATCATACCAGAAACAAGCATGCAGGTAATCCAGTCAGATTTGACAAAAATGTCAGAAACACCTCTGCATATGCTTGTTCAGGGTCTATGGCTAAAAGTATCAGAGGCAGAGGATCAGCAGGATAGCCAGGCAACTAGTATTGCATAAAGAGAAACCGAGACCAAGAATTGAACTTCATCCCAATCAGTAGCTGATACTAGGCCTGGAAGATAAATCGAATTTAAACCAAAATCGCGATCACCAAGATCACAATTTCGGAATCGTCAAAGCGGCAATTATCGCAATGACGTCATTTCCACGGGGGGGGGGGGGGGCGGGGGGGAGTTTAAAGAAGAGGCTTCAAACTTCCCCAAAGTCTTGGCGCATGCGGTCCGCAGCGTTGCACATAACTTCTGCACGAGTCAAAATGCTGTCCGTCCTCTATCACTGTCTGCCAGGTCTTGTGCTTGGCAAAACTCCGGGTTCCTGTATGTCACATGATATACAGGAAGTATTCTGTGCATTAAAGCCTGCAGGAGGCGAAGTGGATAGATGGACATCGCTGGACTCGTGCTGGAAGCTATGTCCAGTACTGATGCAGCTTGTGGGACAGAGGAGGCACAGAGTGGGCACAGAGACAGAGCGGGCACAGAGAGAGACAGAGAGAAACACTGTGGGTACAGAGACACAGAGGGGGAAAGAGAAAGGCCCAGAGGAGACATAAAGAGGCAAAGGGGGCACAAAGAGGGACAGAAGGGGAACAAAGCTTGATTAGAAGGAAATCGTGAATCGAATCAAAATCGCAATTTCAGACAGAAATCGCTCAGTTCAATTTTTTTCCTAAAATCGTTCAGGCCTAGCTGATACCCCCTTTTACATGAGAAATCTATTCCTTTTCACAAACGGATCATCAGGGGGCTCTGTATGGCTGATACCCCTCCCACAACAAACTCTGAGGACCATGGTCCTGGCAGTCTCCTGTCTGTGAACCTTGTTGCATTGTGGGAAATAGCTGTTTACAGCTGTTTCCAACTGCCAAAAAAGCAAGCAGCAGCTACTTCCAGTGACATCACCTGCCAGCAGTAAAAATGTCACCTTGTGATAAATGTCAGAATGTAAATCAGGGAGAGGAAAGATTTTACAATGGGCAAACACTGACTAAATAATTTATACATAATTATTGTAAAAATGAAGTATTTTTTTATTACATTATTTTCACTGGAGTTCCTCTTTAAAAGGAAATACATATGGCAGCCTCCATATCCCACTCACTTCAGGTTCCCATAGCATTAGGGGATGTGGAGATTGTGACTGTGACTACATCAGGGCCCTTGCATCAGAGGGGACCACAGACCTCCTTCATGCACTGTATTAGCTATTGATTTGTGCTATGCTGATAATGATCGCCTCTATATGTGTTCCCCTCCCTCAATTTTCACTTCTAAGACGTGGCCCATGGCAGGTTTTTGTGCTTCATATCAATTATTATGTATAGAGTGCTTGAGCGGGCTCAATGTAAAATGTAGAAGCAAAAAGTGTATTCCTGCGCTGCTATAACACTTGGTGGCAGTGGTGATGCTCCCAGGTGCTGCTCCAAACGCTGGGTGGCTCCAGCAATCTATGTAGGAGAAGAGAAGAAACAAGAGCGCTTCTCTGGTGCATTAACGTTTAATTAAAAAAACAATGCACATTTAAAATTACACTTACAGTGTGTAAGAAGAGATATAGCGTGTCTCAGAGTCTGCCGTCAGGTCCTCTCTCAGCTCTCAGGAGTTACTGCTCTCCCATCACTTTCTAGCAGGGCTGTGGAGTTGATAGATAAATGCTTCGACTCCCGACTCCTCAGTTTCCGGTGCTTCCAACTGCTTTGTTGGCCGCTGCGTTGCCATTCAGTGTAACTCAGTGTGAATGTGCACAACACAGTGAAATGCATGCAGCAGTGTGTTGCCGTGACGCCCGGCTGGTCAGAGCTTCAGTGTGGACATCAGACAATGCCGTGAAGGTTCTTTCTGATGTTGCTGTGGATATCAAAATGTGTTGCTTGAAGGTCCCTGCCAAACCCCCTTCCTCTGAGCTTCGTGGGCAGGTGGTGGAATACAGTAACAATAGCATGAGGAGTTGTGTCTGTACCACATGGGAGCTGAAGACCACTACAGTCATGTGACCAGAGCCATTTCTTACCACTGCAGTCATGTGACCAGAGACATTTGTTTTGTGCATTCTGCATTTGCACACAGGAGTTCCTGCTGTAGCCACCACATTTCATATTAAGAGCTATCATTTTACTCTTATGTATTTATGTAGGGTATTGTACCGTATTGATGTAGGGCATACATTGTCCACAGCACTTTACAGAGTACATTACGGTAAACAGCTGATGTCACTTGAGCAATGTACACATGCTGGATTAAAGCAAAGCTGAAGCAGTTTAAAAAAAAAAGTTAGATACTTAAGAAGAGGGAAGCCTCTGGATCCAAAGTGCTTTATATACTTAGTCACTGTGTTGCTTGATCTGACCATCTGTGGCTGCCCTGTGCTGTTCTGTTCAGGGCTGTGGAGTCGGTACAAAAATCTTTCAACTCCGACTCCTCAGTTTATGAAACCACCGACTCCGACTCCAGGTACCCAAAATGGCTCGACTCCGACTCCTTAGTCTAATACTTACCAGGGCTGTGGATTTTGTACAAAATCATCCGACTCCGACTCCTCAGTTTATGAAATATCCGACTCCGACTCCGGGTACCCCAAATTGCTCCAACTCCTCGACTCCGACTCCAACTCCGACTCCACAGCCCTGGTTCTATTGATAAAGCCAGTGATCAGAGGTTGTCCATTTTCCAGAGATCTCTAATTTTCCACACATCATTCAGAAGTATTAATGCTGCATACTAGTGCTTTCCTAGGAGGATGTATTCAAGCTAAATCTTCTTTAACTGTGGCAATTATGAGAACAAAGGAAGTTTATTACAACTGATGGTACTTGAGATAAAGTTGTGGTGTGAAATAAGAGGTTACCCCTACACAAGGCACTTCCTGTTATTAAGTGTTGACGCTGATCATCATCAGCGTCTACCTCTGATTAGCAAGTGCTCTCAGTGTACTGAATATATGGAAACTCCCCCATAGACACATCTTGTGAGTTTATGGGGCATATTTATAAAGAAAAAATGTGATTTATAAATAACAGCGTTATCAGATCCCAGTTGATAAAAGATCTGTTTCCTTGTACCTAATGGTAGGGAGTGGGACTTTTCACATAAGCGTAAACTATTTTTTTCTGGGCACTTTTGCCTTGCAGCTCTGGGTCCCTGGTTTAAATCCCAACCAGGTCACTATCTACATAGAGTTTGTATGTTGCTGCTGTCAGCCCCAGTAAAGTCGCAACTGAGTCAGTCGAGGACTACTGCGCATGCGTGGCCCTGGCCGACCATGCGCCTCCTTTATCACGCTCCCATAGCAATTGCTTGTGCAGTTGCAAATTTTACCAACTGTGCAGGTGTAGGATGCTTCTGAACATGGGAGCGCGGTTGAGGAGGTGCGCAACCAAGACAGCGCATGGGGTGACAGCGACACAGCGGTGAGGATCTGGAGGACAGCAAGGAACCACGTAGACTGCGGGGGGCTGGAAGAGGCCCAGCGTAAGTAAACATTTACTTTTTTTTTAATCAAGGTTCCCTTTAAGGGACGGTAAAGTGTCTCTCTCTGTGCCTCCTCTGTGCTCACCTCTGTGTCTCTCTGTGCTTGCTCTGTCTCGCTCTGTGCCCCCATGCTGCAGCGGTGCTGGACATACCTTCCAGCAAGAGTCCAGCGATACCCATTTATCCACTTCTCCTCCTGCAGGCTCAAATTCACGGCATACTTCCTGTATGTGATGTGACGTACAGGAACCAGGAAGTATGCCGTGCACAAGAGCCGATAGAGGGCGGACTCCATTGGACTCGTGCGGAAGGTATGTCCAGCGCTGCCGATACTGCGAGCTGCACGCGACAGGACCTGGGGGAAGTTTGAAGCTGCTTCTCCAAACTTCCCCATGCGGAAATGATGTTATTGCAGAAATTGCCACTTTGACAATTCCGAAATCGTGAACTTGCTGATCATGATTTCGGTTTAAATTCGATTTATCTTTCAGGCCTAGTTTGTATGTAGACAAACAGGTAGTGACTTTTCAAATTTGCCTGAAAAACGCTCACAAAATCGCTGCTTCAATCGCTTTTAGGCCTCTTACACACTACATGCAATTCCGATTTTTTTTTATACAATCCGATTTTTGATTCCGATTAAAAAAAGTACTGCATGCTGCTATGATTTTTAATCGGAATCAAAAATCAGATTGTATAAAAAAATCGGATTCGCATGTAATGTGCAAGAGGTCTCAAAGCGATTCACTATTTTCCTACACCTTGCATTAAAGCACAAATGCTCAGAAAATGGTGCAGGAGCCGCGTTTGCGATTGGAAAGAAAGCTCATCTCTCATGTGAAAACGCTCACATTGGATTTCATTACACAAGCGCTTTAACAGCACTTTTAGAAATGCTAGCGATTTTTTAAAAAAAGCTCATAATGCTCATAGTGTGAACAAGCCCTAAATGTCCTACAGAGCAACCTGCAGCCATGGCGGCACTTGCTCTCCTCATAGCAGCTGTGCAACAAGCATGAAATCCCAGTAAGTTGCTTTGTACACTGCATTGTCAGGCTCGGTCATCCCTGCCTACGTTACACAGGACCTGTGCGATTGGCTAGCTGCAAATTCCAGGACAACAAAAGGTCAGCGCTGTGAATGACTAGAATTGTGGCTGGCAGGCTTTGTTGTGCAGCAGAAAGGGAAATACTGCTCTCCCTACACAACATTACTGGGCCTTTGCTGAACAACCTGTTACATGTGTTGCCGGATATGTAGCTGGATTGTTGTGTCGGTATTTGCTGCTTACTTTGACAGTATTTTCAGACTACTTGTTGTAAAAACTAACAGAAACATGGCCTTATCTTGCTGCCTTACAGTCTGAAGTTGACTGGAGATGAAGGTCATTGTAGTTGTTTAGCTCACATAAAGTATATAGCGTTACGCTGTGGTCTGGCATAATGCCCAGCCCATGGAAATACAAATATTTTAGGTTTTCATTGTGTTGAAAGGAATTCAAGCTTTTGTTTGAGCTTTTACATCTGTCTAATGCCCCACTGGGGAGATTTTTCTTCAGTTCCTCCTATCCCTGCAATGTTTATGGTTTTAAAGCTCAACTAACTCAAAACAGTATACAAACAGCGTAGAGAAGTAAAATGGTAGAAGGGTCCGGTAGGGGCTGACCGCACCAGGTGCCACCAGTGGAGAGGGTGACACTAAACTCCAGCCTAAAGCCCCATCTGCACGATACGATTCTTTGTACGATTTGATTACGATTCTATTTACGATCCGATTAAATCCGACATGTCCGATCGGGATTCGATTCGATTCAATCTGATTTGCCATTGCAAATCGAATTGAATCAAATCGAATCCCGATTGGACATGTCGGATTTAATCGGATCGTAAATAGAATCGTAATAGAATCTCACAAAGAATCATATCGTGCAGATGGGGCTTAAGGGAGAACGGAGTAATGCTATGTAAATATAGACCAGGCTAGTTCTTAATGTATTTCTCCCTCCTGCTCCTCTGATTGTGCTGATAACAGAGTTCAAAAGGCCACCAGGGCCACGTTGTAATTCACCCTAACATTCCCTATTCATCCTTGGCCAGCCCCCCCCCCCCCCCCCACATAGCAAAGTATGGCTTGCCTAATGATCCCTAGCTCCTCCCTCCATCTCATAGCACAGGTATCGAGTGTGGTACTGCACCCTCCCCCCATAGCAAGCAAGGCCAGAAGCCACATCTCTATATGGAAAAGTGTGGCAGGTATAACAATCTCCATCTCTTCTCTCTTCTCTCAGCAAGTGTGTCCAGTGTGGTACTGCTTGCACTCTCACCCCCCATAGCGAGCATGGCCAGAACTCCACCCCCTATAGCAAAGTGTGGCGGGTATAACGATCCCTAACTCTTCTCTGCCCCTGTAGCAAATGGGTGCAGTATAACCCCTTCCCAACCCCATTCTTTCTCAACAAACGTCAGTAACATTCTAAAAATAGTGTTATTGGTTTTGTTTAGCCTGGTAAAGTTGGAGGTTCCTAGGGTAAGAGAATGGCGACACTGGACGCCTCTGGAGCAGAACACTTGTATCATGGCCCAAATGTGCTGGCCATTGCAGTACGACTTTCTTATTGCCCTGTCTGATTACAGCTGCTGGGGTGGGTCAATGAGTTCTGACCATGTGACAGCACTCATTGACCATGTGACAGCACTCATTGACCAACCAAAGTAGAAACAAATTTAGATGTTAGTCTGCAGTTCTTGTTTTTTTTATTTAACATAACAATTTTTAATGTTTGAACAACAATAACAGTAACAGAACAAACTGTGCAGGTTGTTTAGCAAGACAAATATGGATTCATGCTGGCTATCAAAACAAGTGCTAAATATCATGGGAGTACAAACTTAGCATTTCAGTTGAAACCATGGGGTATATTCACAAAACCACAGTAACATTTACTTTCGCAGGGAGCGCACTGAAGTGTACCAGGCTTCACGCGATCTATGTGGCAAGTTACGCATATTGGCCCTTATTCCATTCACTTTTACCCCTAGATGATATTTTTACACCTTATCAATAAAATGTTTTTTTAAGCCACCAGAAAGCAAGAAAGTACTTTAATAATAATAATTGTGACAGTACTTTTTTAATGACTTTTTGGTACTTTTTCCAATGCAGAGTACTGAAAAAATTATCTCCTAGGAGAAAATTTAGGAAAAAAGGAGAATTGAATAAGGGTCATAGCATGTTATACAGGCAACACAGGCACGTATAAAATGTGTTGCGCTACTTATGTAAAGTTTGGTACATGTCATGTACGCTCTCCAGGTTTTTTGAATATACCCCCTGGCGTCTACATGAGAAGGTGGAAGCTCACAGGAAGTAGGTGTGAACAGTTTTCAGAACTCAACTTGTGTGGGGTTAGGAAACAGTAGGAAAAGTCTTATGTCCCATTCACACTTGAGCGGGAATCGCACGATTCCCGCTCAGCGCAAAACGTTGGTGGTTTTTCAAAAACCGCTAGCCAATGTAAGCCTATGACAGTGTTCTCACTGCCGCATTTGTCGCGTTAGCGTTAACCGCAAACATGGAAACATGTGGCGTTTTGCCGACAATTAGCGATCGCGATTAGCATGCATAGCTTTGCTAATCGCGATCGCTCCCAAAATGCTGCAGTGTCCAGTGAGAAATCACTCCCGAAAAATGCTAGCGGTAATCGGCATTTAGGTGTTTTAGGTGTGTATGGGGCCTAAAAGAGAATCTGTAAACTTAAAAATGTGTGCCGGGGGGGGGGGGTACTTACCTCAGGACGGGGAAGCCTCTGTATGTACAGCAGCATTGCACATCATTACAGTATAATCTCATTATAGTGAACTCCAAGGGATCAGTAAAAGTGGTTTACTATATCAGAAGTTAACTATATCAGAAATTGCCCTAGAAATGGCCCAGCATGCCCTGGTACATTGTCTGCTGCAAAGGACCAATTCTGTCCTCCCATTTGGTGGTACAGTACAAGCAGGCTGGTCAAATCACTGGAACAGTATGCAGGATTCATTAAAAATTGCAGCTGTCACTGAATAGAGGCTTCCTCTTCCTCGCTTCCTCTGAGTGGCTTCTGATACCTCCGCAGGTGAGACTTGCAGCATGTGTACTACAAAACTTTCTGCTCACGCTTGAGCCAATCATGAAGGCTCTCTTCAAAATGCAGCCAATCATGATAAGCCACTTGCATCTGTATCTGTAATGCAAGTGGCTCCAATACCTCTGCAGATGGGACTTAGCACTTTCCTCTCCACTCTCCTTAGTTTTGCAGCGAGTAGGCCTGCTCTGATCTGCACTACAAGTGAAAGTAGCCTGTACTGCTCTCCACACGCTACAAGGAGCGTCATCGCTAATAAGGGAAGAGATACCCAGGAGTGCATACAATCTCATGAGAGGACTGTGATGATACTTTAATCGTTGATTGCAAAGTGGAAGTGGTAACGCTGCATCCTTTTGTTTACGTTCACATTATCCCCCATTTTCCCCAGGCTGCTTATTTGTACAGTACTGAATATCCAGCGCCGGTGCCATTCTTCTTGTCTTACAAATGTTATCAGACATCAACTCACCAGCAACCAGCCTGAAGAGAGTAGCTGAGCTGACCATGGGTTTCCCACTGACATATGACGCATGCACCGCCCACTGTTTACTATATCCAGAGACAGTGTTGCGTAGGGACCAAAAAACATGTTTACCAGAACAGACGTTTTATTATATCAGAGTTTACTATACCAGGCATTGCTACTATAAACTTCTAATGGAGATTGGCCGAGACCTGGTAGTTTACAATTCCCAAATGTTCACTATACCAGAGTTTATTATAATGAAATACTGTATTCTAATTTGTTTCAAAATCTGCTTGAGAGTACTCATACTTTTCAGCATTTGTATAACATATTGGAGTAAGATTGTTACTGTTTTGTAGCCATATCATTGATGCTGAGCAGCAGGAGTTTTCCCCAGTATTGATCCCTTTTTCTCCAGCAGCACCTGTATAGTGAGAGAGGGATTAGGGGAAATGAATCTTTCAGGAAGGACTGACAGGGCTCCCTCCCCACCCAGCACAAACCTGCTGTAAATTCTTCTCCATTTCAATCTCACATTCCATCTGACACAGCTGAGTGACTTATGTGCGCTTTGCAGATCTCATTGGTGGGGAAATGCTTCTGCATTCCTTAATGGTTAGTGATTTATTATTAGGGCACGGGATAACAATCTGTTTATTGAATCTTTTAACTTTATTGATCCACCGTTCCCAGTAGCCGCTGTTGTGGGTTTGTGATGTTTCCACATAAAATCAGGCATAGCAAGGAGAGAGAGGCCTTCTGCTTTATGTCATTTGATTGGAAAGGTCCATTCAGATCTGAATATTTATTGTTGGAATGAGTGATGGCAAACCACCTATCTTAGCACACAATCTTCCACTGAGTAGTTCAAGGATTGTGCGACCTTTGCGTTAAGATTCTACCTACTCGAGTGCTGAAATGTCCCTCTAAAGCTCATTTTAGGGCCCATTCACATTGGAATGTTCTCAGCAGTGCTGAAAATTGCTGCTGATTGGAAAAGTGCTATGGCAATGCAAAGTCTGTGGAATTATTCACACTACAGCTTTTCACAATGCACTGTATGGAACAACTGGACAATTAACACATCAGTTTTTCAGAATATGATGTAAAAGATGCCTCACATGCTTTTGTTAAAGGGATCCAAGCAATTTTTTTTCTGCAGTTGGTCCTGAATTCTAATAGCTTTAGGAGCTGCCACGCCCCCCCCCCCCTTCCCTTATTTATCCAAGGAAGGGTGTGAATGTAATCAGGTGTGGCTCTCTAAAGTGTTTGAAGCACAGTGTCCTATTTCCAAACTCCACTTGCTGATGAAAGCTTTTGTTTGCTCATTGTTACTGCTAATTACAGTAGTCCTTATCTGCCTGCTTTTTCTGTGGATGGCAGGCCATGGCAGTAGAGCAACAAAAGCCTCTAACAAACATTTAAATGTAAAAAGAAGAGGTAGAATGGATTTTGTTAGTAATGAGCCATATTGTTACTATGCCTTTTTGTGTGCTATTTGTACAGTTGAGATTGAGATGCTATGGAGGCTAAAAAGGCTGCTCGATTCACTTTCAAGCCAAGTGTAATGATGAAATTGTATCAGGCTTTTTACACACTTTGCATCTGTCCTTTAAGGAAACTAGTGTTCTAACCATGGATTTGGAGTAGGAATCGACAAGTCGGAGTAATTTTGGTTGCCTGGAGTCGGAGTTGTTGGTTTCATAAACTGAGGAGTCTGAATTGGAGTCGGATGATTTTTGTACCACTCCATAGCCTTGAAAGGTACTTGGAGTCAGAGTTTATAGGTTTTATAAACAGAGTAGTCGGATGATTTCTGTACTGACTCCGCAGCCCTGGTTCTAGCAGTACCTGCATATAGTATTGCATTTGTTCTTGCCGGGCAGTGAGATTACAGTTTATACTGTAACCTGCATTGGGATAATGGATGTTGCAGTGTGTTTGATTGCTTTTAACATCTGGCAAATGTACTTTTCCACTCTTCATACACGATGCAATTTGGCTGCATTACACATCAAAGGTCTGCATGTGCTGCTTGTGGAGCCCACGTGATTAATTAGGCTGCAGATTTATTTCCTAAAGTTTCACAGACAACCAAATGGGATGTTCCATGCAAAGACATTATCTTACCGGGCTGACGTTATGTCTTTTGGATAGGAGAGTGTGTTGCCATGGCAACAGGCACACTTTGGCTGTGACACATCCCTGACACATTGCTGCCGATAAGGGGCTGGTATCAGCCAGGCCTGGTTAAATAAAGAAGAAGACAAGATAAATATTGTCTGACCTTTGCATACATTCGAGAGGCTCTAGTCTTGTCTGCACACGTCTTGCGAACATTCCAGTGAAGTCAATGCATCGAAAATGCATTGCTAATACTTTTTAGCAGACTCTGCACACCCATAAAACTCAATCTATATACATTTAATTGCTGTTATCCTAAAGACATGAAGGTTTGGTGAAATTTAAGTGTCTTTCAAAAATGCTGTAAAGGTATCAGTGCTGCACAAGTGCTTTAGTTATTGAGTGCTTTTAAAAACTATCTTTGCAATGTAATTTTCAGACAGCTATGACATTCCAATACTGGACATAAGCTCAACTTTCACTTCCTTGCAAGCATGGAATCAGTACTGTCTGGAGTATGGACTGCCTAGAAATGGCCATATACTTGCAAGTGTAGCCAACGAGCCATGCTCATCATGGTGGGATCAGGGTTTGTTTGTTTGTTTATACCTTGACTTAAAGGACAACTGAAGCAAGAGGGATGTGGGGGCTGCCATATTTATTTCATTTTAAGCAATACCAGTTGCCTGGCTGTCCTGCCAATTCTCTACCTCTACCTATGCTAGGTACACACTATGAGATTTTCTTGCCCATTTACTGTCAGATCGATTATTTCCAACATGTCCGATCTGATTTCCGAGCATTTTCCGATCGATTTCCTATTGAAGTGAATGGACATTGATCGGAAAATGCTCGGAAATCGATCGGAAATCAGATGGGACATGTTGGAAATAATCGATCTGACAGTAAATCGGCCAGAAAATCCCATAGTGTGTACCCAGCATAATACTTTTAGCCAGATCTGACAAGATTAGCTGCGTGCTTGTTTCTGGTGTTATTCGGGCACTACTGCAGCCAAAAAGATAAGCAGGGCTGCCAGGCAACTAGTATTGTTTGAAAGGAAATAAATATGGCAGTCTCCATATCCCTCTCACTTTAGTTGTCCTTGAAGCTGCATACACACGTTAGATTAAACTTGGCCAGGATGGTCATTGAAGACCGCCTCGGCTGACATCATCACACTCGGCTCAGCTGCACAAACCAGCAGGGGGCGTGTCAGAAATCTTAAAGAGAACCTGTAACGTAAAAAAAACATTGGGGGATAATTACCTAGGGAGTGGGAAGCCTCAGCTTGGGGAAAATCCAGCGCTGGCTCCCCCGAAAGTCCCTCGACAAGGCTGGACAAGGGTGTGCAGGCGCGAGTAATATTTACCTCCCAGCAATCCTGCACGGGCGCACTAGCGACTCTTCGTTCAGGGAAGGCGGAAATAGCCGAACCTGATCGTATCCACTCTACTGTGCAAGCGCAAAGCACTCGCGCCTGCGCAGTAGAGCAGATCCGATCGGGTTTGGCTATTTCTGCATTAAGCTGAACGGAGAGCTACCTGCGCAGGATCGCGGTAGATAAATATTTACCTCACCGTGGTTTGGGGGGCTGCAGCGCTGGATTGCTGGGACACCGGAGGACAGGGGAAGCCTCGTTAGGATCCAGTGGCTTCCCCCTCCTGAGGTAGGTATCCCCCAGAGGTTTTTTTTTTTTTTTTTTCATTACAGATTTTCTTTACAGATAAACCTGTTAAGACTGGGGGTAAAGGATTTATACTTACCTCAGGTTTCTTCCAGCCCTCTATAGTTCATCAGCTCCTTTGTTGCCCATCCGATTCCCTCTTTTCTCCCACTGTCAGCCTTGGTAGTTGCTGACTACTGCACATACAGGTGTAGAATGGCCCAGGCCACGAGAGCTCGCCAGGGGCGTGTGCACGGCAAATCATGACTAGCAGCGGCTGGGATACATACCGGAGGACACTGTGGAGGAACGAAGGTGCCCAGGAGGACGGCCATGTAGCCCACGGCCAGCATGGCGCTCGAGGAAGCCACAGGTAAGTATAAGGCCTCTTGCACACTGAAAGCGATTCCGTTTCAGATTCCGCTTTTTAATCAGTTTTTACATCCGATTCAGATTCTGATTTGCAGTTTTCTCCCTGCACACTGCAAATCGGGATCGGAATCGGATGTAAAAACAGATTAAAAAGCGGAATCTGAATCGGAATTTCTTGCAGTGTGCAAGAGGCCTCAAAGCTGCTTCTTTAAACATGTCTGGTACACTTTAAGGTAAGCACAGAGGTATGTTCATGTTGGATCCACATACCTCTCTGCGTTGTCCATTCCTCACCTTGTCCCAAACGCAGGTGCCTGTAGTCTGTAAATCGCACGGCCACTTACGATACATAACAGAGTGTGCTCAGTACCTAAAGATTTGTTTGTACTGCACATTGCGGAACACACTGGAAAAATGTAAACGTTTTTAGCCTATGCGCTTTACATGTAATAGTTTCATTGCACTGAATGGGAAAATCTCCCAAAAACGATTAGAACGGCATTAGTACTGCCAGCAAAATGAGCTTTCAGTGTCATAGCGGTTCCCCCGATCACTCACAGTCTGAAAATGGGATCAGACTGGGTGGAGTGGGAACTAGGCATAGCACTATACTGTATGGCCATTATTGCTCAGGGCCAACTTGGTACCGATTTAGCGTATTTATATAACAAGCACACTGGCATCATTAAGGGGCCCATACACTTAACGATTTTCCCGGCCGATATACAGCAGATTCGATCACTGTGATCGAATCTGCTGTGAAATCGTTGCACAAACGCTGACAGAACGATCGATTTCCGTCCTAAATCAATCATTCCCGTCGATCCGTCCATGTGGAAGATTTCGGTCGATCACCGGCGGGTCGGTAGAGCGTCAATAGCGGCGGTCGACGCTAGCAGCAATACATTACCTGCTCCGGCCGATGCGTGTTCCTCTGGTCTCCGCTGACCCTTCTCCGTGCTCGGCTCCTCCAGCTTCACTGAACTTCAAAAACGACCGCACACACCAGTAATCAAAAAGTCAATAGGTTTTATATATATATATACATACTAGCCAACCCGCGTCGTAGCATACGCCGCATCTATCTAATAGAGTACGCGCCTCAGCCTTGAAGCAAGAAGAAGTAGGCTTTCCATGAGAAAATGTATGCGTGCTCAAACACCAAGTTTAACCCTAGCAAGTTTGGCTTTGCAAATCCGGCCTAATTGGCTATTCATGAGGCAATGCTCATGCAAATATGCATTTGCTTTCGCATGCCAAACTATGCAGGGTCCAAAAACCAATACCGCAAAGCGATCGCCCTGCGGGAATTAGTTCATGCTACATTAGCACTATCCAGGAGCGCCACGGGAGGCTTCCCAATGCCCCCATACAACCGGGGGGGGGGGATTGTGGGGTCCCAGACTCACTCACTGCCTGGGAACCACAGTGGCACCCCGGAGGGGGAGGCTAGGTAGCGCAGCTACCCCCCCCAAATGTGGTCAGCGCCGGGGAGAGCCGTCCGCACCCACCTCCCAATATTAAAAACAGGCACTTACCTTAACGTCCATTGCGTTCTGCTACATGCGCATTAACTTGGGGACATCACATTAGAAAGGAGTGAAGTATGGGTCACCCCGAGCTTTAGAGCTCAGGGCTGGCTCACATACAACACTCCAGAAGGGGTGGGGAGGACAGGCGCAGACAACTCACTCCAGGGCTCACACCACCAGAGCAAGCCATCCACCACCTTCCTCCAAAGGATACAACTGCAAAAAATGCTTTCCATGAGAAAAATTATGCGTGCTCAAACACCAAGTTTAACCCTAGCAAGTCTGGCTTTCCAAATCTGGCCTAATTGGCTATTCATGAGGCAATGCTCATGCAAATATGCATTTGCTTTCGCATGCCAAACTATGCAGGGTCAAAAAACCAATACCGCAAAGTGCTCTCTCGCTGCCTGGGAACCACAGCGGCACCTGGGAGGGGGAGGCTGGGTGGCGCAGCCGACCCCCCCAAGCGTGGCCAGCGCCGGGGAGAGCCGTCCGCACCCACCTCCTAATATTAAAAACAGGCACTTACCTTAACGTCCATTGCGTTCTACTACATGCGCATTAATTTTCTCATGGAAAGCATTTTGTGCAGTTTGTATCCTTTGGAGGCAGGTGGTGGATGGCTTGCTCCGGTGGTGTGAGCCCTGGAGTGAGTTTTTCTGCGCCTGTCCTCCCCCCCCCCCTGGAGTGCTGTATGTGAGCCAGCCCTGAGCTCTAAAGCTCGGGGTGACCCATGCTTCTCTCCTTTCTTATGTGGTGCCCCCAAGTTAATGCGCATGTAGCAGAACGCAATGGACGCCACCCAGCCTCCACCTCCGGGGTGCCGCTGTGGTTTCCAGGCAGTGAGAGAGCCTGGGACCCTGCGGTCCCCCCGGTTGTATAAAAAGGGGGCATTGGGAATCCTCACCGTGGCGCTCTTGGATAGTGCTAATGTAGCATGTAGCAGGGTGTGACCGCTTTGCGGGTATTGGTTTGTGCATGCATTTGCATGAGCATTGCCTCATGAATAGCCAATTAGGCCAGATTTGCAAAGTCAGACTTGCTAGGGTAAGGCCTATTTTCCATGGACTGTTGATAGGCAGGGAAATGCCTCTCAAACTCTCACAACTGCTTGCTGCTGCCTGGTAACTGCTCACTGCTGCCTGGTAACTGCTTGTTGCTGCCTGGTATCTGCTCACTGCTGCCTAGTAACAGCTTGCTGCTGCCTGGTATCTGCTTGCTGCTGCCTGGTAACTGCTTGCTGCTGCCTGGTAACTGCTTGCTGCTGCCTGGTAACTGCTTGCTGCTGCCTGGTTACTGCTTGCTGCTGCCTGGTAACTGCTTGCTGCTGCCTGGTAACTGCTCGTTGCTGCCTGGTATCTGCTCACTACTGCCTGATAACAGCTTGCTGCTGCCTGGTAACAGCTTGCTGCTGCCTGGTAACTGCTTGTTGCTGCCTGGTATCTGCTCACTGCTGCCTGGTATCTGCTCACTGCTGCCTGGTAACTTCTTGCTGAGCACACAGCTCAACAGTCCGTGGAAAAGAGGCCTTAAACTTGGTGTTTGAGCACGCATACATTTTCTCATGCAAAGTACTTCTTCTTCTTGCTTGAAGGTTGAGGCACTTACTCTATTATATATATATATATATATATATATATATATATATATATATATATATATATATATATATATATATATATATACAGTATCATTCATGATCTTATCAAAGATCATGAAAAAAAATGGTGAGTAACCAAACTAGCAGGAAGGCTCCCAAGCCTAATTCCTCTACCAATTAAAAAACAGCCCCTATATTCAGTCCAGAGCTGTGTGGATTCCCACAGGCCTGGGCATAGACACCTAAAATGATCTGTGACAACAGTGATTAAGTTGTACCATGATTGGTGTATAAACCTTCATAGGGCCTGGTGTTCAAGTTCCACCAAGGATGCCCAACAATCTTCTATTCTTGGTCTTTTGGAAGATAGTTGGGCGTGTGTACGGCTGGCAAACAACAGACGGCTAACTGATAACAGTTTTTTTGCCAGATCCAACTGGTGGATCAACCTGCCAACTACGGTATCATGGAGGTTGGCATGTGTGTACAAGTCTTTTGAACAACTTTGTTGTTTTTGAATGCAGATACGTTGTGCAGTATGTCATTTAGCTTGCGTACATAGTTGGTTGTTTAGTTGGTTGGTGTGTTTGTACGTACTTTAACTGTCCCTCAGAGGAGCTCACAATGGAATCCCTACCACAGCCATATTTCCATCCTAGTCTAGGGCCAATTTAGGTGGAAGCCAATTAACTTATCTGAATGTTTTTAGGGCTTTAAATGACAGGCCTTCAATTAGTTGTCTTATTTACATCTCTTTAATTATGCAGAGCATGTGATGGATTGCTCAGTATTATTGATGAGCTGTGCCGATGGTTTACATCATGCAACACCCACCATCAATTCCTTCTGCTAAATTTTTAATTGACATTGTAAAGAGGGAAGCCTCAGGAGATTATATAAAGCACACCGTACTTACATTTCTCAGACAAATCAGGCAGCAGCAGCAGCAGCGACACACATCCAGCCTAATAAATAAGGAGAAAGGAGACTGAAGATAGATTATAAAGGAAAATATTGACCTCAGGTGTGATACAGCATGATTTTTCCCCTTAGTTTTGTTTTTCGTTAGGCCGTTTTACACTTGCAAGGTAAACCTGCGTTACCCTATTTTACCGGGGCCGCAAAAGCTATGAAAGTCTTCGGAGACTTTCACACTTATTGCAGTCTGTTGCGGTCTGGATCTATCGGAGCCAACGCAGGGGCGAGAGCGCGTTGCTGCAAGCACTGCGCTTAACACATTGCGCTTGGGGTAATGGAAGTCTGTGGGCGATGCATGTAGTGTAAATGGAGCGTGGTGCGCTGCGGCATGCATGCACGGAGTGACGGGAATCCCAGCAGGGAGTACATCACTGAGCGTGGGGCGGCGCTATTCATATGACCCTGTTGGCGCACTCTGCTATAGGGTCATATGATTGTTGTTTTTTGAATTGCGATGCGGCGGGAGCATCACATCACAACGCAAAAAATGTGTAAAAAAGGGTCTTCAGAGTAAGTGTGTGTGTGTATATATTTTATTTTTTTGCGTGCCAGCAATAAGAGGTCTCCTCTTCCTCCACATGTTCAACAATACATAACACTGGTTGCCGCACACAATGCTCTTTTGTGGAGTGTAAAAGCTTTCACTACAGCATAGATCAACCTTTCAGGTGAACCTCACCCTTTGTCAAGTTCACAAGTGAATGGCATCAAACATGTATGTATATTTCCCATCCCAGGAAATGACATCACAGTTGCCATAGTAACAAATTATAAACATCACCTGAAAACCAAAGGTATATAAACAGAGAAAAACATGATCCTAGAAACAAGTGGAAGTCAAAGTCCATCTTAAGAGCTTTTGGGTATAAGGTCCCAAAACAGTGAATCCAGTAGACTTGTTTCTGTTTAAAGAGAACCTGTACTGAGTAAAAATATTTAAAATAAACACATGAGGTAACTTCAAATGAACATTACAGAGTTACCTTGCCATCAGTTCCTCTCAGAAGCTCACCATTTTCTTCTGACAATAATCCCATCCAGTTCTGACAATATTTTGTCAGATCTGAAATATATCAGTTGCTGTCAGTAAAATATCAGTTGCTGTCAGTTATAGCTGAGAGGAAAACGGATGTACCAGGCAATGTCCATGTTTCCCTATGGCTCAAGTGGGCGATGTTACAGTTTAACTGTGTGCTGACCAGAAAGCTGTTATGGGTAATGGCTATTTTCAAAATGGAGGACGGAAAATTCTCTTGATCATAGTGAACAAATAGGACGCAGGACAGGAGAAAGACACTGAGGAGTAGACTACATGAAAGGTAAGTATGACTTGTGTATGCTTATTTTGACTTTTATTTTCAGTACAGGTTTTCTTTAAGATGGTTGATCCAATCACCACCTCTGCAGAGTTTTGGAATGTGGTCCATGGCCATGACCTTGACGTCCACATGTCCAGCCTCTATATACAGGACCTGATTATTTTAGTAAACAAACACAGCTGTATTTGTTGCCATACTCTGCGACCCAAATGACCAATGAGAGGGCAGAAGAATCGAGCGTTGTTAAAACAGCGCAGGAGATTTGGGTGCAGCCGGCACCATCATAGGTCTTAATAGGAATATAGCTGCGTTCATTGATTAATTTGGGCGCCGTCAAAAGACGGAGCACAAATTACTTTTAAAACACTGTAATTCGGCCGCCAGCAATAGCTGGAACCCGAATTACATCATTCCAACCATCCACGACGTCCTGGAGGGGGAATAGTAATTAACGCAGCGTAAGCCATATATCAGCTTTATCCAGCGCCCAAATCTCCTGGCGGCTATTTCATAGGTTTGCAGAAGAATACCCTGTACCCTCTTTGAAAGTGATGGCCAGTATTGGTGGATGGGGTTAGCCAATAGTTCTGCCCACTAAATGGGAGTGGCTAGTGTTCGCTTCTCCGTGTCTAAAAAAGAGTTGAATAACTTTTCATCTAAAAGATGGCTAAGCTGTCCTAGCAAGCAGTTGCAATGCATTGTCAGCAGTGTGTCTGATTACCTATATATAAATCCCATGTCAGTAATTTTTGGCACTAAAATGGAAAACCAGGAAGGGATAGAAGATAATGGTTAGCATAATAGGTGTTTGGGGGAGTGGCCTCTAATTACTGCAGCCCTGACTTGTTGGCTGCACCCTGCAGTATGTTCCCAGAGCTGGTGAGCACATGGGAGCCTGGGTGCTGGAAATTATCAGTCACATTAACGCTTTATGTCATCGGAAACGGGGGTTTGGTCTGAAGCCTGGAATGTTTTCACAAGAGTTATTTCTGTGTGCTATCTACTGTGTGTCAGGCCTGCCCTGTTCCACTCATGATACTGGTAAAGAGAATCAGCAGTGATGAAAATATATAGACCCTTATACTGTACTGCTGACCTTAAAAGCGGACCTGAACTCATAACTGCTTCTCTGCTCTAAAAGATAAGCAAAGCATATTCATTTTTAAAGAAAAAACATTTCTTTGTTACAGCTGATAAAAATCCTGCAACAAATCTGCAGTTTTTTTTACTTCCTGCTTTCATGGAAACTGATATATTGTTAACATCCTGTGCTTTCAAATGAGCTTATCTGCAGTGGCAGTCAACTGACACATCTGATGCATCAAATTACAACTTGTGATTAGACACAGATGAGGGGTAATCAGGCTAAACTCTCTAAATACATACAGGGTGCATTTCTCTGTGTTCTCCTTCTGTCCTGTGCAATACTTCAGGTCCCCTTTAAAGGATACATGTCCTTACAACATATACATTGTTGTAATTATTACGTATTCATATAGCACTGACATCTTCAGATTTACCAAGATACCATGTAACTTTGTCACTAACTGATCCTAGAGGAGCTTACAGTCCTATCCCTGTCATACCCATAGACTCATGTCTGTCCCTGTTGTAGACTTGTACACACACACTGACGCCACAGGGATCGGGACTCAATCCTTCGGATGACAGTTCAGAACCGAGTGCTGTACATTCTGTTGCTATGGAGGGGGAGGAGGGATGACAGCAGCTTTGAGCGGGAGCTGTGGCGTAACAGTAGCCCTTGTGACTTCTGCAATGGGGGGAGGGGGGGGGCTATGAGGGCCTGCTTCCGCCCCCCAACGCTCACCTGGCAGAGTATTAGCACAGCGGAGCTATGAGACTATATATAGCTTGTATGTGTACAATAACAGTTTCTTATTTGTCTTTCTACAGTCCACTCACTTCTGTTTGTGGTGGCTTTATTTTTATATCTGTGTTAAGGCTTACTATAAACACCCTCGTGGTTCTGGTCCTTCCTCTGTAGGCACAAAGGTTTTCCTAAATGCATGTAGACACTCAGTGGTAGAATTTGCCACCTGTGGGTTGGTCAGGTCTTGGGGTTACTAAACATCCAGTGGGCCAGATCTATAGGTGACGTCTGGAACTGCTGTACACACATTAAACTCTCAGTCAATGGCTTCAATTCACTAAGCTTATCTCATGTCTTTAATAACGTTTCTAGAGCGGTCACCATGGTGATGAGGCATGTCGTATTCAGGAAACATTTTACCTCAGGCAAATCTAAAGTTAACTCTTCTGTCTTTAACCTTTTCGGGACCGGCCGCCTACCCCCCCCCTTAAGGACCAAGGCATTTTGCGTAGGAGGGAGGTGCGCGCGTTTGGGGGGGTCAGGCGGCCGGATCCCGTGTGTGGCTGGCTGGATTGGTGTCCCCCCATGGTGGCCTGTGCCCCCCCTTTTGCCAGCAGCCTTCACTTACCTTCCAGGCTCCAACGATGAGCCGCATGGGACCCTCTTCTCCGGCCGGCATCTCCGTTCTGTCTGACAATCAGTTCCGGGTCGCGGCTTGATGACGTCATCAAGCCGGGACCCGGCGCTGACGTCAGATGGAGCGGAGATGCCGGCCAGAGCGGAGGGGGGCGCCGATCATCGCTGGAACGGCAGGGAGGTGAGTGGATCCTCTTCTTTCCCCCCTGCCGCCGCAGCTGTCAAACTGATCACTACGATCCGACGGCGATCGTAGTGATCATGTGATCAGCAGCCATACGCGATGGCTGCTGATCACTCGGGGGAGATATCGGCTGTCATATGACAGCTTAATCTCCCCCTCCGGGTGCTCACGATCGTGTCGGGAGCGGAAACTGCGGGCCGGCGTAGATCCTACGCCGCATCAGGCTAGAACAGCCACAAGTGCGGCGTAGGATCTCATAGAGGCGGTCCTGAAAAGGTTAAGTTACCTCTTCAATCCTTAAAATAACTCCACAGTTAAAGACAGGCTGTTTATTAACTGCGTGTGAAAATAACTACAGAGGAGGTAAATTAACTACAGAGGAGGTAACTTAAGGTAACTGAAGGAATGAAGAGATAAGATAACTATCTTACTGTGTGGAGGTAAGTTTTCTCTTGCTTTATTATCTCCAGCATGATCTTAGTGAATTGAGGCCAAAGTCTGCGCCAGCCGATTGTCATGTAGTATGTGTACTGAGCTTAGGGCTAGATTCACAATAGGATGGTGCGTTATGATGCGACGTTAAGGTCGCAATGCAAAATTACACCGCAACACACCAAAAAAGTCGCAACGCAACTTAACGCTGCATTACCGTCACATACAGTAGAGCATACAGGCAATGAAACGTATGCTTCCCTTTATCTGTTGACGTCTGCAGTAAGAGGTAATGCACTGCAGCAGTGCGTCACAATAAATGCAACATTTACAACGCGACTTTAACGTCGCACTGTGAACGTCGCATAGGGTTAACATTGCAGTGCGGTAAGCTGCGTTGTGCGACTTTTATAACGCAGGACAGTAACGTCCCACTGTTAACTTAGCCTCAGTCCTTTGATCACTTGATAGCTAGAAAATCCAATGAAATTTGATTACATAGGCATACACAGGGGCTGAATTGAATATTTCAGGGGACTTATCAGATGTGGGCACTGATAAAGAAATAAAGGGGAACTCTAGTAAAAAATAACAATGAATAAAATTGCTAATTTTTTACAATATAGATTATGTAGTCAATGTTTGCCCATTGTAAAATCTTTGCTGTCCTTGATTTATATTGTAAAACTTATCACTAGTGGCGACATCTTTAGTTCTGCCAGAGGGAGATATTGGCAGTTGGAAAAATCTGTTATTTCCCACAATGCAATGAGTAAACTCTCAGGACCATGGTCATGACATCACATTGTGGGAGGGGTTTCACCACAATATCAGCCATACAGACACCCTCTATGATCCATTCAAGAAAAGGTAAAGATTTCTCATGGGAAAGGGGGTATCAGCTACTGATTGCAGAGAAGTTCGATCCTTGGTTAAAGTTCCTCTTTCAATGACAGCTTAATTAATCAGTGGCTGTTTAATTAACCGAGAACTCGTTCCTTAGGCCCGGTTTACATGGGCATTAATAGTGCCACTTGCGATATTCGTCAATGAAGCGCTGTCCATTCAAATTAATTACAGTGCTTTTTAAAAGATGGTACCAGCTTATCCCATGGTTCATGTAAACGCCGCACTTGATTCTGTTGTCTTGTGTTGTCTTGGATGCTACATGTAGCGTCTAGAATCAGCTACATTTGGTGCATTCGTGTCCACCTAGGGGGCTCAAAACATGCCGTGATGACTGAATGATGGGAAGCAAGGCCAAATGCTTCTGTGTTCGTTTTCAGAATCAGTTAAGCGAGGCGTCCCCTGAGCACCCCTTAATCTAGATTGCAAAATTCTGAATCAGCCACCTCAAATTCCTGTTCCAGTGGAATCAAGATTTCCTGTTTCTTTATTTCGGAGTCACTAAGTCAGAACAAGCAGGACAGAAATGTTACCTAGCCTGGCATCATGTTGGTTCAGGATTTACAAAACTTTCAAAACAAAAGTGAACAAAAGCAGATAGATACTTTTATCAGAATCTCTCCATTTGTCTTTGGATGCTCTGCCTTTCCGTATTTTGTGTAGCTGTGATTTCTGTTATAGTGAAATGCCACCATGTAAGGAATGTGAAATGAGGCAGCTTGCGGGACAAGGCATGCTCTCTCCTATTGTTTCAATGCTGCTATAAATATTAGTCTCGTACATTCTCTGCAAGTTCTACTAAGCTGCACTTTTCAATTCTCCAAAACAAGGGTTTTCTGTGTTTTCAAGACATTTGAAAATTATATGGAGGCTGCCATTGTAGACTTCCATTAAAAATGCTTATTGCCTGGCTGTTGTCCTGATCCACTAGTGAATTGGTTGATTCTTCATCAGATTTCTGCCACAATCTAACGGAGGTTGAGCTGACAAATTGGCACTATTGATCAGTGCTTACCCAAATGATTTGAGATCAGGGAGTGACTGAGGTGTCATTACTGACCTATATAGAGCTAGCATCAGTCTGTGTCATCCAGAAGCACGGCAAGAGGAACTGGAAATAGTACAGGTTGCTTTGACTGTACACATTAGTTGGATTATGACTGATTCCTGTTGCTTGTCTGCACGTTAAAGAGTAAATCCCAATCTACACGATACGGTTCTTTGTGCGATTCTATTTACGATCCAATTAAATAACTACAGTTCCTATTTAACCTTGCAGAGCTCACTTACACCAGAAGCACTGACAAAGCTGGCATTGGCTGGTGCTGTTATAGGAGTTTCTGGCTCCTGAATGGCAAGTTTATCAGGTGTTGACCAGCTTTGACTGGCACTGAAAGAGGCATTGACCAGCACTTGCTACTGATTTCATTACTTCTGAGAAGTATTTTCCTTTGATTTCTGTGGAGGTCAAATCAATAGTCCGCTCCGTCCAAATATTTAGAAGCGTTTTATAGACGCCTGCCAGAAACAAGCTTGTAGGATGTACCGACCGCATTGAAACATTGAACTTTTCTGTGTTGCTGCATCTTGCCAGAGTGCAAAGACCCAGTAATGTCAGGAATCACTAAAAGTGTGTCCTAAAGGAACAAGTCCTACACTTGTACATCTGCAGCCCTGGAGGGCGGTGGGCATTTATTTACAGTATATTATGATGTTATCCCACACCTGTGGAAGTCATGGGGCGTTAGGGCAGGGAGGAGGGGCTTACAGTATTACCCTTGTATTGGTTAGAGACAGTAATGCTGGAAGTCCTGCCACCTACCATAAGAAAATGTGACTTTTGTAGAGAAAGGCTGACATCACTCTGTATTGTGAATGGATGGTCATGCTGTGGAAAACTGTAACACAGCTCCCTATTTTGGCTATGAAAGCATCTGGATAGCTTACTGGTTAGGGGGCTGCCTTTGATTTGAGGTTCGAGCCTTTAACCAGAGTTTGAATCCTGGCTTAAAGAGGAACTTTATCCCAATCAGTAGCTGAATACCCCCTTTTACATGAGAAATCTATTCCTTTTCACAAACAGACCATCAGGGAGCGCCGTATGACTGATATTGTGGTGAAACCCCTCCCACAAGAAACTCTGAGGACCGTGGTACTCCTGGCAGTTTCCTGTCTGTGAACCTTGTTGCATTGTGGGAAATAGCTGTTTACAGCTGTTTCCAACTGCCAAAAAAGCATGCAGCAGCTACATCACCTGCCAACAGTAAAAATGTCACCATGCAATAAATGTCAGAATGTAAATCAGGGATTTAAAAGATTTTACAACTGGCAAACACTGACCAAATCATTTATACATAATTATTGTAAAAATGAAGCACTTTTTTATTACATTATTTCACTGGAGTTCCTCTTTAAGCGACTACACAAAACAGGGCTCACTTACACTACAAGGATGTTGTGAATAGATGGTCATGCTGTGGAACACTAGAGCACCGCTCCATATTTTGGTTATGGAAGCATCTAGATAGCGTACTGGTTAGGGGGCTTAAGCCACTAATGGTGTCTTATTTCGCCATTATGGAAGGCTTTTCTACAACTGAGCAGAAAAGCGTTTTTCGCTTCACCTTTTGTGCCCCTGGGGAAATATGGAACCGCAAACGCAACCAGCACTAGAAGCGACTCGCTGTGGTGCTGGCGTGATTGATGGTAAACACATTAAGATGAACCTCTTAATGCAGGACACGGTGGATCGTGGTGGTAAACGACATGCACAGACTCAGGCAGTCCCCCATGTTAACCTGGCCCTAAGGAGTCTTTGGGCAAGGCTCTCTAATGCTCCTGGTTGCCTGTGGTTGCTGCTCTGAAGAGCTTTGAATTCACTAGGAGACAATCGCAATATAAATTTGATTGTCTTGTCTTATCTACGAAAGATGCAGCGTGAACAACTCCACTTATCTTTTAGGGAGTAAGCCAGGGGCATATTGATAAATGTAGTGATGTTTGTAAGTATACTCTAATTACATTTGTAAATGCTGATATCCTTTAAGCCCTGTAGAGAAATGAGTGTTATCTTCTGTTGAAATGTCTACCAACAGTCATGCAAGTAAACTGCAAGTAACTCCGTATCGATAGGAGGGGGTAAAGAGAGGCAGAAGGCTTCAGAGCCAACAAAATTCTGCCTGGCTGATTGCTACTCACACTTTGACCAATATATAAGATACCTGAACAGACATCAGACTTTCAGCTGAAGCAATCATATTCGTGATCTACTAACTGTATGGGGATCTAGACCCCCACTTAACCGGTCCAGTGCCAGTTTCCTGCAATATCTCTTAACAGGGGGTATATGCCAGTGTCCACAGTACAGTATATTGTCTTGTCACTTAACTGTCCCTCAGAGGAGCTCGCAATCTAATCCCAACCGTAGTCATATGTCTGTGCATGTATTGTGTAGTAGTGTATGTAATGTAGTCCAGGGCCAATTTTAGGGAGGAATCCTCTTAAATTATCTGTATGTTTTTGGGTTGTGAGAAGAAACTGAAGGGCCCGGAGGAAACCCATACACACACGGGGATAACATACAAACTCTGTGCAGTTAGTGCGCTAGCTGTGATTCGAACTTGGGACTTTTCGCGTGTTAGGTGGATGTGATAACCACTACACTATAGAAACCACAGGCATGAGACTGCCTGCCAGTCCAGGTGTAAACAGCTGTGTTAGCCAGTCTCTTGCCTGGATGTTTGGATACAGGACGGTTCTCAGGAGCATCCGCAGAGAGATGAGATTACTGGATGGGTTTCATTGCTGCCTCCATACCCCCTCCCCGCTGACAAATGTATTAGTTTTCACTGAAAGCCTACAGGCCCCCAGCAGATCTGACCAGCCATCCTGGTCTCTACTCAAGATGTTTCCAGTCACTGATTGCGGTAATGACGGAGTGCTATACATTTCACATAGGCGTGTCTATAGGCAGCCATCTGTTCCGAGCTTCTGGAGATAGTGACTTGCCCTGCTTTCACATTGCTGTTGTGTGTAATCTGAGCGGTGTCATGTACAATCCAGCGTAGACCAACAGCTGTTACTCCCCACTAATGAAAGAGTTGTAATGATATAATATGCATTCCATCATTTGTGCTGTTCAGGAGGGAAATGAGGTTATGCACCCTACAATTTACAGAAACATGGAGAGTAAAATGCAATATGGGATTTAAATATGATAATGTAAGACATGATATATTGGCCCTTAGGCCCCGTTCACACTTGCGTTTTGGCAAATAAACGGACCGGATCCTGATCGGATCCTGACCTGATCCTGATCAGAACCGTACGGTTCCAATCCGGATCCGGTCCGTTTGTATCAGGCATGCATCAGGCTGCCATCCGGATCCGTGGGCAAAAAATAGCGAAATTTGAAAAAAAAATGTTGGTCAGCAGAAGGTGCACCTGGTGCACGTGTAGAATCAGGTTCCTCCGCTGTAGGCCTCACCTCCACCTCCGACATTCTGCCAAACAGCTCCAGCACGTCTGTCACTGCTGCTCCACTCCAGACATGCTTGGCCCATGTGTCCCCATCCGAAATGGCCGCTTGCATACGCATAGGAAGTGGGGTAGAACGTCAGGTTTTTGTAGGCAGTGTGTTCTGTGCCTTCCGTTCCCCATTGGTTTCTGTGTTCCTGATGGTGCTGTCAGGCTCAGGTCCGGCTCCGGTCCGGGTGCATGGGCCGGAGATCCGGACCCAAAAAATAGCGCATGTTGGAAAAGAGTCCAGAGTCTGGATCCGATCCGGCATCGTACTGTACGGAACGGACGCGTGTGAACGTCCGCATAGACTTTACATTGCTATGCGGAACGTACGTTCCGTTTGTACAGTATGCGGTCCGGATCAGATCAGCTTCATGTAGTAAGTTTAGCTGCAGTTACCAGTCTTGGTAACAAACATGCCAGGACTAAAGGCCTGTACCCATCTCGCAATTTTGTGAATTGTAACTGGTTGCCAACAAATTCGACAGTTATCTTAGGTTACCTATAATGCACAATCCTGTTTTCTTTAGACATTCTATCCCAGATTGTTCATCACATTTCCATGATAGAATTCAAGTTGAAATCTGCTGTTTTCCTTTGTGTAATCCTGAATGAATGTGAACTTCTAGGCTCAAGCTGAAGCCTGAACATGCTGGTGTTTAAATAATGCATGACAGCATTACGGCAAAACCTAATGACTGCGTGGAGGTCTTATTAAAGTGACTGTAGTGAGAAGGATATAGAGGCTGCCATTTTTATTCCCCTTTAAGCCGCTGATGTACTGTAGAACCAAATGCAGATCAGGTGCTCTGTCTGAAACATGACCACACTGGCTACATATTTGTCTGAAATGTGTGATGTAGACATAACTGAGAGCCAAAAGAGGCTGAGGTTCAGCAGCAGACAGGTGACCAGACATATGTACTTTATGTTGTACCATATATATTGAGGCCGGTAGTGTTAAAAGAGAGAAGGACTATAAGTTATACCTTAGTGTCTCATACATTTGCTGAGTGCTTCACAGTTGGTTTGCAAGAGAGACCACAGAGTTTCCTTGTTATCACTAGATTTAGCATCTGCAATTGACCAGTTGTGTGATAAGTGATTGAATTCTACCCTGTTGGTGGACTGACTATAGATTGACTTCAGTGGTTGGATTGCATGCTGATTGGGACATTAAAGTTGGTCATACATCTAGCGATGTTCCGGCCCAATCAACCATCTGATTCAATAGCTTTATCAAATAGGATGAACATTATTGCTGCAACAAGCATGCCCGATCAGTGATTAACCGATTTCAGCCATAGAGCTATGGACTTCTTTCCAGGCTTCAGGCAGAAACCACCATGGTGTTTTTTTTTTCCACTAGGTTACTAGTGGAAGATTAGTTGCTCTTTAGCTTACCTTGGAGGTACTGGTTAAGGCCACATACACACATCAGACCATAGTCTTTTGAAAATGAAAGATCACAGACCAATTTTACCCCCTTCCATGTAGTATGATTGCCATACCTTCACAGTCTTTTCTATGGAGCTGAACTCCCCATCAGATAAAAATCTTTGCAAGATGCTGCACACACAGATGCTGTACAGACACAAAAGATCAGTATCTGCAAAAGATCTGTTCCTGCCAAAGATCCATTCCTGCAAAATGCATTCATAGTCTATGAGATCTGCAGATCATCATGCACACCTTGTTTAAGTGACATTCATCTGCAGATCAGACAATCATCTGCAGATCTGAAAATCCATCCTGGTGGATCTGATCTGCAGATGAATGTCAGTTAAACAAGGTGTGTATGATGATCTGCAGATCTCATAGACTATGAATGCATTTTGCAGGAACGGATCTTTTGCAGGAACAGATCTTTTGCGGATACTGATCTGTTGCATGTGTACAGCATCTGTGTGTGCAGCATCTTGCAAAGATTTCTGTCTGATGGGGAGTTCAGCTCCATAGAATAGACTGTGTAGAGTATGGCTCTCATACTACATGGAAGGGGATAAAACTGGTCTGTGATCTTTCATTTTCAAAAGACTATGGTCTGATGTGTGTATGTGGCCTAAGACTGTTGCCTTTGAAGTAAGGTTTGAGCCTTTAGGCTCATACACACATCAGACTATAGTCTTTGGAAAATGAAAGATCACAGACCAATCTTACCACCCTTCATGTAGTATGAGAGCCATACCTACACAGTCTTTTCTATGGAGCTGAACTCCCCATCACAAAAAATCTTTGCAAGATGCTGCACACAAACATGCTGTACACAAACATGCTGCACACACTCAAAAGATCTGTAGCTGCAAAAGATCTGTTCCTGCCAAAAATCCATTCCTGCAAATTGCAATGATAGTCTATGAGATCTGCAGATCATCATACACACATGATTTAACTGACATTCATCTGCAGATCAGATCCACCAGGATGGATTTTCAGATCTGCGGATGATTGCTTGATCTGCAGATGAATGCCAGTTAAATCATGTGTGTATGATGATCTGCAGATCTCATAGACTATCATTGCAATTTGCAGGAATGGATCTTTGGCAGGAACAGCTCTTTTGCAGATACTGATCTGTTGCATGTGTACAGCATCTGTGTGTGCAGCATCTTGCAAAGATTTTTTTCTGATGTGGAGTTCAGCTCCATAGAAAAGACTGTGTAGAGTATGGCTCTCATACTACATGAAGGGTCGTAAGATTGGTCTGTGATCTTTCATTTTCAAAAGACTATGGTCTGATGTGTGTATGAGCCTTTAGACCAGGGTTTCGAAATCCCAGCTTCAAGCCTGTACATAAAACAGTAAGGAGTCTTTGGGCAAGGCTTCCTAATGATCCTGGTCGCCTATGGAGCATGCCCTAAGTGACTGCAGCCCTGAAGAGCTTTGAATCCGCCAGGAGAAAAAGGGCAAAATAAATGTTGTGTCTTGTCTGCTCTTTGATGCTACTTTTTGTGCAAGACCTGATGGATTTTTGATTTGGTTCCACTTTAATAGTCAAGCTGAGAAAAAGTGGCCACAATGCCATAGCAACTAATTACAGTCTAGCCGTCATTTTTCTAGTGAAAACTAAAACTGCACTGCTCTTTACCGTCTCTTTTTTTATTTATGAAAATAATAGTACAGTAATGGCTACAACGATTATTATCCTGTTAAATATTTCCCTTTAATGAAGCCCATGTATCTTTGCCTGGAGAATGATATGAGCAGCCTCCTGCTAATGACATCACTGTGTGTGAGTCATCAGTACATTATATCCCCTGGATGTTACTAGTCCCCGATGTATAAGCTGAATAATATTTGCTGTTCTCTGCTGTCTTCTGGGGATTCCTGGCTTCCTACAGGATGCTCCAATAATAAGGAGAGTGTATGCCAGCATCTACCCATAGGGGAACAAAGGCTTCCCTGTACAGGATGCCAGGACTGTTCTAGAATAGTAACTTTGTAAGTTTACTAAAACATCCTTTTCCTAAGCAAGCCACAGTTCCCAGGTTAAAGTTCAGCTCCAGGAACAAATATATTCCAAGACTTTTGTGGCAGAGCCATTTTTAAAAAAAAAATCTGTAATCTTGATTTCCAGTAGTGATGTCTAGGAGAAGTCATGGAGAAGCATGTGATCAGTTTGGTCAGGTGATAGATATGTATGTCTCTAATTTGCTAGTCATGATCATGTGCCAAAGCAGGATGTGATCACAGCAAGTCAGAGCTTTGCAAATCTATCAGCTGATCAGACAAATCACATGCTTCTCCATGAGTTCTCCCTGACATGACCATCACTAATGATCAGATGTCAAATAAATCACTTCTAAAGTACCCCTCTCCAGCTGTTCCCTGCAGTCTCAGGTGATCTGCTCTGTGCTCGGAAAGCAACGCTCACTCACTTAGGAGCTGCCCATTTTCTGAAGTGATCCCTGGGTCACATGATTTATTTTTCTAAAGGGGAGGAGTTGCATCAAACATAAACAACGTGCGAGTAAAGCCTCGTAGAATGTACCAGGCATGTTGCCTGGCGGGGATTGGGAACATGGCAGGGCAGGTGCTGTACAGACGTGCCACTAGCCTGCAGGCGATGTTTTCTGTTGCGATGTGGGGGGGGTGAAGGCCGACGGAGCGGTGCGAGTGGGACGTCACTCCCTGCTATTGATTGGCCAAAGCTATCTTTCATGCGGATTACGGGATGAGTGGGTCATGGCTTCTGTACACACGCTGGATTCTGGGTAGATGCTGTCATTATTGGCTGCCTCAGCCAAGGTTCAACCAGTGTGTGTACGGGGCTTATTGGTGCAGTCCCAAAGTCCCAAGAGTCATCTCTACTAACAATAAAAATGTGTGAGGGGGAACTAGAACTTTGAAACTGGATTTTTTTTGCTTTGGAAACTTTATCTAACAAAACAAAAATGTAATTGAAGCAATCTTATGACTTAACTTGGGGATATTTAAAGCACCACTATTACGCAACAAAAAATGTAAAATAGGTTTACCAATACATTTGAAATGCAAATATGTTCCAGAGTAAAATGTACTGTAAATTATTTTTCCTATGGTGCTGTCACTTACAGTAGGTTATAAAAATTCTTTTCATGGGGGATGCTCAGTATTTCCTTATTTATTTTTTACAAAAGCACACCATGCAAAGGATCTCTGATTTTGACGGTAAAGAAAATTCTGAGAGTTTCCCATGAGGAGATGGACTAGTCCGAAACCTGCCAGAACTGTTTTACTACCTACTGCAGCCTTTCTAAAGCTTTCTACCCTGGGGGTACCCTTTAAAAATGTTTTGGATGTCAAGGAACCCTTTCAATAGCGGGAGGAGTGGGGATTTATTTTGCAGGGTACATGGTCTTTTAAAGCGGGTATGGGTAACAATGGTTCATTGTTAAAGCCTTGTTGTTTATCCTCCATTCCAAGTTCCTTCCTTAGTGTTTCCTATTAGGCTAGTACATGTTAGTGTTTCTTGCTATTGACTCTCAGAATTAGAGTGCTCCCCAGGGCCGGATTTACTGCGCAGGAGCCTATAGGCACATAATCTCTGGCGCCCTATACCCTGCCCTTAACACAGGCCACACCCCTTAATTCACTCCCCTTTTCTTAGTGGGTGGCTGGCTCTGGTTGCAGGCTGGGTCTGGTAGCAGGGCGTCAAGGTGCAGGCTGGATATGAGTGCAGGGTGCTAGCTGGGTCTGAGTGCAGGGTGGCTGGGGCAAAGTACAGGCTGGGTCTGAGTGCAGGGTGGCTGGGTCTGAGTGCAGGATGGGTCTGGGGGCAGGCTGGGTCTGAGTGCAGGGTGGCTGGGTCTGAGTGCAGGATGGGTCTGGGGGCAGAGTGGCTAGGTATGGGTGCAGGGTGACTGGGTCTGGGTTCAGGGTGGCTAGGGCAGGGTTGCTGGGGCAGGGTGAAGCCTGGGTATGGAGGCATGTTGGCTGTGGTTGAGTGCAGACTGGCTGGGTGGTTGGGGTTGGGGGGGGGGTGCAGGCTGGAGCAGGGTGCAGGCTGGCTGGAGCTGGGTCTGGGGGCAGGGTGGCTAGGGCAGGGTGCAGGCTGGTTATGGGTGCAGGGTGCAGGCTTGGTATGGGTGCATGCTGGCTGGGAGCAGGCTGGGTCTCGGGGGGCAGTGGCACGGTGCAGGCTGGGTATGGGTGCAGGCTGGCTGGGGCTTGTTCTGGGTGGCTGGGGCAGGGTGGGTAAGGTGCAGGCTGGCTGGGGCTGGTTCTGAGTGACTGGGGCAGGCTGGGTAAGGTGCAGGGTGGCTAAGGGGCTGGTTCTGGATGCAGGCTGGCTGGGGCTGGATGGCTGGGGCAGGGTGGGTAAGGTGCAGGCTGGGGCAGGGTGGGTAAGATGCAGGCTGGCTGGGGCTGGTTCTGGCTGGCTGGGGCTGGGTGGGTAAGGTACAGGCTGGCTGTACCTGGGTGGCTGGGGCAGGGTGCCTAAGGTGCAGGCTGGCTGGGGCAGGGTGGGTAAGGGGCTGGGTGGCTAAGGTGCAGGCTGGCTGGAGCAGGGTGGTTAAGGTGCAGGCTGGCTGTGGCTGGGGCAGGGTGGGTAAGGTGCAGGTTGGCTGTGGCAGGGTGGGTAAGGTGCAGGCTGGCTGGGGCAGGGTGGGTAAGGTGCAGGCTGGCTGTGGCAGGGTGGGTAAGGTGCTGGCTGGGGCAGGGTGGGTAAGGTGCAGGCTAGCTGGGGCTGGGGCAGGGTGGGTAAGGTGCAGGCTGGCTGTGGCTGGGTGGCTGGGGCAGGGTGGGTAAGGTGCAGGCTAGCCGGGGCTGGGGCACAGTGGGTAAGATGCAGGCTGGGTGGGTAAGGTGCAAGCTAGCTGGGGCAGGGTGGGTAAGGTGCAGGCTAGCTGGGGCTGTGGCAGGGTGGGTAAGGTGCAGGCTGGCTGGGGCAGGGTGTGTAAGGTGCAGGCTAGCTGGGGGTGAGGCAGGGTGGGTAAGGTGCAGGCTGGCTGTGACTGGGTGGCTGGGGCAGGGTAGGTAAGGTGCAAGCTAGCTGGGTCTGGGGCTGACGCCAGTACATGCAGGCGCGTCACAGTAAGGAGACACGCTGTTACCTAGGAGATGACGCTAGGAGCGATGCGGGGAGAGAGGCGGCATGTCGGATTCTGGTGAGTCTTAATACCTAACGCTCCGCTCGCACTCTTCAGGGATGGAGGGAAGGAAGGGCACTAGTGAGCCGCCTCTCATGGACGGGCCACAGTGTCCATTGCAGTTCACACACATAGCGTGTGTGCTATAAACAGGGCTGTGGAGTCAGCAAAAACTTATCCGTCTACTACTCTGACTCCTCAGTTTATGATACCTCCGACTCCAGGTACCCAAAAATGGCTCTGAATCCGACTCCACAACTCCGATTCCAGCTCCTCGACTCCAACCTAAAATTGATCAGTTGAAAAGCTTGTTATTTCTGTATTGGCCTTTCCTAATGTGTGTGAGGATGATTGTGAGATTCCCTGAAATGTTTGACTTGTTTCAACATTTGAAGCACAAAGTTTACCTAATTGCCCTGAGTTAGAACTATATTTTTAGTTTTATCTGTGGAAGAAAAATAGTTGTGCTTTGTTCACATTAAGATCTATAACAACCTGTTATTGTACAGTCTGTATGCATGATCACGAAGAAATGTGACAGTTCCCCCCCCCCCCCCCCAGCAGCAGTGGTCTGTGACTGACTAACCACTTGAGTACCAGCAGTCTCTGGCCCCTTAAAGACCAGAGACTTCTGGTACAAAACCAGTCTTTCCTGCGACACGCCACACGGACCCACCGATTGCGCCACTTGCGCCGCTCTGCCACTGCTGCAGCTCACTTGCCCTGCTGTTGCTATGACAGCAGAGCTCAGTGAGTCAGCCAGGAGCCGATTTCATTGGCTCCTGACCCTGTGATCACTGTGAGCCGATGTGATTCTCTTTATTTACTACATAAAATTCACGAAAATCAAAAGGTGGACAGTACAATATATATTTTATGTATGTAGAACAAGTATTTATCTACTTATATACATGTTTTCTTTTCCTGGGACGATTGCTGCCCAGCTGTCCTAACAGGCTGCTTTGATCCTCCGCTAGGCGGCCCAGTAAATCTGCCATTTGACACCAGTTAGCGCACGCACACTCCACCGTTGGAGCGTTCTGCGCCTGGATACTGGATACTTCAGCTTTCATAATAGAATGTGGCTCTCCTATCTCGCAGCATAGCTGCTGACCAGGCTTTACAAGGGAGGGAAGTGACTGACAGCTGGGAAAGAACTATATTAATTCAATCATGTGGGGAATAAAACACAGCACAAGCTGACAGTTTATCCCTCAGTGTGGCCGCTTTGCATGAGTTTTAGAAGTAGTATCAACTTATTCTTATTTCTAAGACAGATTTGCACTGGTTTTGCACTGTTCTACCAGTACTATATTTCCATCACCTTGACTGTTTAGCTTATTTAAAAACGTTTTCTCTCACACAAGACATGCGTCTTCAGGTCAATCTTACCAATTTTAGACGTGTAAAAAGTGACACCGTACTGCGGATACATTGTAGTGAAATTGGAAAAGGAGTAAAAGCGGAGGAAGAGGATGTGGTCAAAGAAGGGAAGTCACACAGCAAACATCTTTAAGGAAGTGAGAATCACCACAGGAGCAGGCAGACTGTTATAAATGCCCCAGTGAAACTTCTTTTCACCATCACCGCGTATAATGAGGCCACAGGTTGTGACGTACAGTATACCTTTAATGGGCATGTAGCAGCTTCTTCAGCTGTTTTGTTCATTTTTTATTGCTAACTTTACCGTTGAGTTTTCATCAGCATTACAGAGTACAATTATAATTGCATTGCTTAAAAAAGCACTCTAATGACATATAGTGGAATACAGTAAATTATTCAGGATACCCACTTTTACCTTAATTATCCAGGTTTTTGCATCAGAAACACTTCCTATATCTCTATATTGCTGTATACTGTATGTAACCCCGCCCTCCCAGTGATGTAAAGCCTAGGCTGATTAGCTATGCGCTCATCTTCTTCCTGTGCACTCTGACCATGGTCCTGATCCAATTCACTTTTTCTCCTAGGTGATATTTTCACATCTTATCAATAAAATGCCTTTGAAGCCACCAGCAAGCAAGAAAATATTCACAATAATTTTGACCTACTTTTTGGTACTTTCTAAATTGTGTAAATTAAGCGCAGTAAATTAACAGAAGATTAAAAATTGCCTCCTATGAGAAAACTTAAGGGATCGCTAGCCCAGCCTGGCCAATCTGGAAGAGGCTGTCGAAGGGCATTTAGGTAGCAAAGGATTGGGAGGAGAACGGGGCAGCGGTGGGCATTAGGACAGCTTCCATGCCTGCTGACACCAAGTCCCCGCCCCCCCACCCTGTTTTTCCTACTGAGTTCCGCTCTTGTATCCTTTTGGAGAAAAAGGTTGATTGGATTGGGCCTAGGGCTGCTCAAATCCGGATCCGGCAGATACCCGGATAGCTGCTATCCGGATACCTCCCAGTAAACCTGTGCGGGGTGGGTGGGGGGGGGGGGTCAATCTTACCTGTCTGACGTCTTCTTCATCCGTTCCTGGCGCTTCCCACGATGCGGTCCACGCGGCGGTCACATGACTATAAACACTTCCTCCTTCCGGGTTGAAGGAGGAAGTGTTTGTAGTCACGTGATGCGCATGGACTGCATTGTGGGAGGCGCCAGGGACGGACGAAGAAGACGTCAGACAGGTAAGATTGACCCCCACCCACCCTGCACAGGTTTACTGGGAGATATCCGGATAGCAAATATCCGGGTATCTCCCGGATTTGAGCAGCCCTAATTGGGGCCCATGTTTTTTCTTTTTTTTTGCTTATTCTAAGCTGACTGACGTTAGGAAGTGAAAAAATGAATCGCTCTGCAAAAAAGCACTTTACAAAAAAATGGCTAACACGCAGGAGACGCTTAAAAAAATCGCTAACAAAAGCGTGAGCGCTGGCGATTTATGATGTGAACAAGGCCTTAACAACACATTCTGCGGTGGTTCACCTTGCCAGCAGGAAAGATATCCACCTGTGGTAAATATCAGAAATGTAAATCAGGGAAAGAAAAGATTTTATAAATTAGAAAATGCTGACTAAATAATTTATAAATAATCATTGTAAACAAATAAGCTGTTTTATGCGTTATGTTACTACAGTTCCTCTTTGAAGAGCATTTTAAGGAAGAATGGGTATTTTTGCTTCAGATAGTGCGGTAAGGGGTTGGAACCACTTTTGGGTTATTGCTGCTGTTTTTGGTTCTCGTCTGTGAGAATTTCCCTCACTACTTGTCTAGACAGGAAGTGGCGAAATGGTCAAAAAAGAGTGAGAGATACAGTGACAGAAATACATACTTCTTGCATCGTACAGTGATCTGCAAACTTGGCTCTCCAGCTTTTAAGGAACCACAAGTCCCACAATGCATTGCAGGAGTCTGACAGCCACAGTCATGATTCATAAAGGCAAATGCATTGTGGGACTTGTAGTTAACAGCTGGAGAGCCAAGTTTGCAGATCACTAAAAGCTAAAGCTAAATACTCATCACCCGATGGAGGAAGATAGATTCAGCGACGCCCCCTTCCGGCCATCAGGTATGCTCCACGCCACGCAACGTTACACGACGGGCATGAATGGGAAGTCAAGCAATCGTGGTACTTTGCGCGGAGTCATTGGAGATCTTACAGAAACACTCAAAAAATCAATGGTGGTTGAAAAAATTGTTGGGAAATTTGCATAGTGAGTACGGGCCTGGAAATATCAACTAGTTTTCTTTTTTGCTGTCCCTCATTTCCTGCCCCCAGGACTACCAGTTCTCATACTGAAATGTAATAAAGTGAATATTTCTCCATGTACAAATATGAGTGTATTCACAGTCTGCATAACGCTGCTTCATTTCCTTGTTATTACTCCAGCATTAAGCTTGGTTCACACATAAATCTGCACATGTCCGGTCCAGTACTGTCCTGCCTGTCAGTTTTGCATCAGTTTTCTATCAGTAGCTGACTGGACTAGAAATGTACACCTTTTATATGTGAACACACTCATAGAAACACATGCAAAACTGATACAAAACTGACAGAAGTGGACCGGCCAGGAAACTTACCCCTTTTATGTGTGAACACAGCCTTTGAAACATATAAAAAACTGATACAAAACTGACAGGACAGGACTGGACTGGAAATGTACAGATTTATGTGTGAGTACAGCCATAGAAACACATGCAAAACTGATGCCAACTGTCAAAAACAGGACTGGACACTTTTTTATGTGTGAACCAAGCTTTACTCCTTCATTCAAAATCCAGGCAGAGCCAACTGTCACTGCTGTCACCTAGATGTAGAGATTAGGTCTCCTATCTCAGCCGACCTATTGACAGGCATCCCCGCCCACTTTATCCTTTCCAGGTGGAGATTGGCAGGGCAATGCCTTACATCTATGTATGACTTGGGGGGGGGGGGGGGGGGGCTGCAGTGATCATCAGCTTTGCCTGTACTTTGAGACTTTTAAGATTAACAAGGAGACGAAACAGCATCAGAGGTGTAACTGCTGGGAGACAAGCTCCTGCCCAGCTACACACCATTCCCGCCTCCAATACATGGTCCCCTTCATAGCAGGTGTTGTTGTGTCTATACATGTTATAGGTGGAGGGGGTCATGGTGTCTGTTCTACTATGGAAGGAGGTCATCGAGGCCACCCTTATTATATGACGGCCATCTGATAGGTCAGGGTGGAAGAAGGAGAAGGTGAACACTGAAAGCTATGATTTGTAGTTACACACCTGAACAGTAGTAAGCAGGCTGTGCGTATGCTCAGATTTATACATGGGGATGGGTTCACCGTACTGTCTTTATTCCTACTTCGGTGCACCTTAGAACAACGTAATACTTTCCCTTTTGGCCATAAATATTACAAGGATTAGTGACAAACATTATTTCAGCTTTATTACTCAGTTTTATGTGCATATCATTCATTGTTATTCCACAGAGTATCAAAGGTTTCTGCTGGTCAGAGGATTTGTCCAGTTGTAGAAAACAAGTAACAAAGGCTCCTGCCTTGTGCATCTAATCACTCTTGCAGCAAGGCGGGGCTTCTGGACAGTCTCATGGCAACAGTACATGTAATGGAGCACTGATGCTAAGGATGCAGAGAAGCAGTTCTAAATATTTGGAATGAGATGGATTACGATGTAATGGGGCCCTAGGCATGGTAGTAGATTTGGGGCCCCCTTGTGGTCCTTTTGGTAAGCTGAAGTGGAGAGAGGTCAGAGAAGGTGGCTGGTGGGCCCCTTGCCACCCACTAGGCCCCAAGCACCTGCCTAGGCTGCCTGGTGGATGATCCTGCTCTAAATACAGGCAATAGTTTGGGCCATGAAATTCTAAAACTTAAAAATTCTAAAACTGCCCTCAAATGTCAAATCTTTGTAACCATGGCAACAGTACCCTATTTGAGAGCAGATTACTGAAAACCTCCCACTTTGCTGCAAGAGTAATTAGCTCTATTACAAATACTGTGTTTGGCATATTCATAAAAGCAAATAAGGTGTGCAATTCGTCATAACTCACAGTATATAGGGCTAAACTGAGTAGATTGCATTTCTCTTACCGAACGTAGAACTTTCCTTTAGTGAACACCAACTTCATGGCCTGAATGCTATACCATGACTACCTCTCCACCACCATTTTGTTTGACAGAGAGATAAATTAGGGTTTTAGTCTAAATTCGTTTGTACTTTTGGCAAGCCTGGACTTTCTATCACTTATCTCTTTTTACTTTCCTCAGGTTGATAAATCACTTGTGGCAGAGATCTGTACACCTTGTTTTTATGTAACCTGACACTCTACATGCCGAGACCAGACGCCAACTGTGGTCTGTGCACTTTGTAGAGTTTATGTTCCACCTCAGAGCACTGATGAAATCTTATCTTCACGCTCTGATGGCACAGAATACAGAGTTATGTCACTTGTGGAGCTTTTCTGTGAAGTGCATCTCCAGTCAAACATGAATGAATTTGAGCATATACTATATAGTGCAGATATATACCTGATATTTATCATTCACCTCCTGGCTGTATGATCCTTTGAGCCTCATCTACACGGTACAATTTTCCATCAGATCGGATCTATTTGACGGATCTATTAGATAATTTCTAACCAGTCCAATCGGATTGTGTTAGATTTTGCAAAAGATTTTGGATACTTATCAAAGCAAAATCTATCCCAGAATTGATCTGAAACAATTGGGACGTCTACACACGATGCAATTTCGCATTAGATCTATCGAATAGATCCGTCTATCTGATGGAAAATTGTACAGTGTAGATGAGGCTTTAGATATTGCATCAGATCCCAGTGATGACCCTTCTCCCCATTGTAGCCACAAGCTTTGTACCGCTTGTTGCACTACAAAGCTTCCACTAATGCCATAGCTACAGACCTCTGGGCCGTGATGAGGAGTTTGGTCCTATTCCCTCCCCACCAGTGGCATAGCTAAGGGGTTTTATATTGCGCCCCTACAACTCAGAGGGGAAATAGTACTTTATGCTGCTGGGAATTTGAGCGACAGCAGGGCAACCCATCATTCAGTTCACCCTGCACTCAACTCACTGGCGGTGTACTTATACGTACGCCTATTTTTAAAATTAAGTCTCAAGCAATTAGAAAGCACACTTATCCGGCATCACCCGATCTCTGTTAGTGTCTGATAAGCAAAACTCTAGTGTAGTTTGATTTGTGAAATAGCTGCAATATTCCAGGTAGGTTTCATATGTAAGTGATGGTAGAGTCAGACATGAATTTGGTTGTGCCTGTGTCAGAAGTACTAGGTCAGTGACGGTTTTACCAGCGATAGCTCTTTTCATCTAAGCAATGCAACGCTCCAGCACTTAGCTGTATTAGTTTCAGCACTCATCACTGCGCTATTGCTGTGAATGGCTCTTCATATCCACACTCATCACCGCTGTCAATGGCAGGCCTGGATCTCTGGCAGTTTATTGTATCGCCCTCGCAGTCAATTACTGAAGATTAACAGCAGTGACCTTACCAACAATAAGCCTGCTGCAGCTCACCTTAGAAGGAACATAATAATAATTTCTGTTGAAATGTGTAGGCCATGATGACAATGCTGTACACAAATGGATTTGAGTAGTTGTATTATGGATTTGTCATAGGTTTGCACCATCAGCAGAATTTGTATTGAGTGATAAGCTGTATGTGTACAGTACATAGCAAGATTAAAGTGGCATGAAACTCAACATCTTTTTCTTTGCTCTTAAAGATACTTTACAGCAAAAAGGTTCTGCCAGAATAACAATGGTAGCAGAACAGCATTCAAACAGTTAAACACAGCACATCTTCAGCGGGATGCTTCCCACTGAAGATGTGCTGTGTTTAACTGTTTGAATGCTGTTCTGCTACCGTGGTACCGAACTTGAGTGATTACAGTAGTAGCTGATAACAAAACAAACAATGTAGAGAATATACAGTAAGAGCTTAAAGGATACCTGACCCAAGGCAAAGCAACTTAAGGGAAGAACAGAGGTGTATTCATGCTGGACCGACATACCTCTTTGCATTGTCCATTCTTCTCCTTGTTTCCCCCGCTCTCTGTAATCACGCCTTGAAAAATTTGACTATCAGTTAAAGTCAAATTTTCAGACAGGAAGAGGCAGGCTTGCCATGATGTTCTGTCATAGCACCCTCCTGTTCCCTCCTCTTCCCCGCCCCATTAATTCCCTTAAAAGGTAGATGTTATAGAATAGCCCGCCCCTGTCAAATTTTTTAAGGAGTGACTGAGAGGAGCAGGGGTAAAGGCTGCCATACACTGGTCGATTGCCTCCAGATCGACCAGCAGATAGATCCCTCTGTGATCGAATCTGATTAAAGAGGGATCTATTGGCTGCCTACACTGCAAGCAGATTTTGAATCGATTTCACTATGAAACCGATTCACAATCTGTGGAGTATCCGCCGACCCCCCCCCCCCCCCCCCCCATACATTACCTGATCCGGCCGGCGCGAGTACCCCGGTCTTTGCTGTCTTCTTCTCCGCTCTGGGCTCCAGCTTCACTTTACTTCCTGTCCGGGGAAGTTTAAACAGTAGAGGGCGCTCTACTGTTTAAACTTCCTGTCGGGACAGGAAGAAGTGAATCTTGCCGGAGCCCAGCGGAGAAGGAACAGCGGGGATACACGCCGGCCTGATCAGGTAATGTATTACCGCTAGCGTTGGACGTTTGAATGCCGCTATCGTCGCACTCCCGACCCGCCGGCGATTGAGCAAAATCTTCCGCGCAGAAAGATCGACTGGAACGGAAATTGATCGTTCGGTCAGCATTTGTGCAAAAAATTCACAGCAGATTCGATCACAGTGATTGAATCTGCTGTATATCAGCGGGAAATGCGCAACCATTTCATTTTCTCCCCATTGCATATCAACGGGAAATAGTATAAGTGTGTATGGGCCCCTTAACAAGGACAGGAATGAAAAATGTGGATGTATGTGGATCCAGCTTGAACACACCTCTGTGCTTACTTTAGGTAGCTTTTAGGTATGCTTTAAGGATTTTGCATAGAATAGCTTGCCTAAGAATATAAATTTAGTAACATATGTCGGTGGTGGCTGGTTATGTACTTTACCTAGTTTGACAGAAGTCACACTACGTCTGATTCTCTTCTTTGGCTATAATTAGAGCTCATCTGTGATCATTGTGATTTATCCCCATACAATTCATCTCAATGGCCTCTGCTTTAACAATAACAATAATATTTATATGGCGCTTTTCTCCCTGGGGACTCAAAGCGCTGCTTTGTATTTGGTATTCATTTATCCAGATACACAAAGGAGACCTTCTCTCACTGATTGGCTGACAGTAGGACAGTCTGTGTGGCCTGTTGTAACTGAGCTTTGATTGGCTAGCAACTCCAACACAACAGAGCTGTGAAATTCCTGTTGCATCATCAGTAGAATACTGGTGTACTAAGAGTGACTGTAGCAGTGTCCGTGCATTACTAGGGGGTCATCAATGCATTGAATTCCGCCAATGAAGAAATCATCCAAAAATGCTTAAATTGTGACATTTGTCATTGAAAACCCTAATCTTGTCTTTGTTAGAATTGTACACTATGTAAAATATACTAATCTAGATCACTGTGATTTAAAATAAACTGGAGGTGTGAGACCAATGGAGGCTGCCATGTTTATTTCCTTTTAAATAATATCAGTTGACTGGCAGTTCTGCTTATCTTTATGGTCAGTAGGGTCTAAAGGGGCCCATAAACTCAGCCGATTTTTGGCCGATCGATCGAATCGATTGATTTGGGGCTGATTTCGATCGATTTCAATCGATCTGACATGATGGAAAATCTAGGTTGATCTGTTGATCTGTTGCTTATCATTTTGCATTGGACCAAATGGAAATCTGATGGCAAAAAAATGCCATCAGATCGATTTTCAATAGATTTCATACTGAAATCTATTGGAAATCTGTTCCTAGTAAAAAATGTTCCTAAACACATCAGATAGATCAGAAAATCTATCTGACGATCTATCTGCTGCTAATCTAACGAGTGTATGGCCACCTTTAATCACACCTGAAACAAGCATGCAGCTAATCTTGTCAGATCTGTCATAGACATCTTCTCTGTATGCTTGTTCAGGGTTTATGGCTCAAAGTATTAGAGGCAGAGGATCAGTAGGAGAGCCAGGCAATGTGCATTATATAAAAGGCAATACATATGTCAGCCTCTATATCTTTCTCACCTCAGGCTTCCTTTTAAGCTTTGTACGCAGGATAGATGTTTCTCGGCCAAGGCGCCCATTCGTGGCCACCTAAGCCAAGAATCCAGCATGGAGGGTGGCCCCCCATGTGTCAGCAAAAGAACCAGACTACGGGATCATCTCCTCTGAATCCACTGTTCTGCCTCTTTACCACTACCGCTGTATGCTGCTCTGTCATTGGCTGCGCATTGTCTCCACCCCCTTCCATAGCTACAGATCACAGAAATTAATTGAGTTCCGGGGCCTACAGGCAACAGTCATTGTGGGAAAATGTGTTCCTTTACAATTTCCTTTACCTCAGCCCTGTGTTTCCTCTCCCCTCTATCCTGGTCCATTATACTGTATCTGTAATAAATTAAGTTAGAAGTATGTATGTATTGATTCTTTTGCTTAGAGCACTTCACCATTATGTATTTGCTCTGGTCTCTTCTACCCGATCCATGCTCCCTCCAGGCTGTTAATGTATTTATTGGTGTATTGATTTGTGGTTTCTTCCAGCTTGTTACAGGTTTGGTTTATTCAAATTCTCAGTACATAAGAAAAGGGACATTCTCACAATAATTATGCAATGAAAGTAAAAGTAAAGTAAAATGAAAGTAAAGCTGATTTTACTGTTAAATGTACTTTTCACAAAACTCTTTCTTATATCTACTGATAATATCAATGTCTGTTTATGTATATGCTTCTATATTTACGTTTGCTAGGTCCAGCTATTTGCAGTGGTTCAGCAATAGGGAATGCAGAGGATGTGACTTCACACTAGCCATCCCCGCTCCTTTTAACTGCTGCAATTGCTCTTCACCAGTGCTATGCTTGTAACGATCACCTCTATAAGTGTTGTGAATAATGTTAATCATAACCACACACACACACACACACACACACACACACACACACACACACACACACACACACACACACACACACACACACACACACACTATACACAGACACACACACTATACACAGACACACACACACACACACACACACACACTCACACACTATACACAGACACACACACTATACACAGACACACACACACACACACACACACACACACTATACACACACACACACTATACACAGACACACACACACACACACACACACTATACACAGACACACACACACACACTATACACAGACACACACACACACACACTATACACAGACACACACACACACACACTATACACAGACACACACACACACACACACACACACACACACACACACACTATACACAGACACACACACACACACACACTATACACACACACACACACACACACACTATACACACACACACACACACACACACACACACACACACACACACACACACACTATACACAGACACACACACACACTATACACACACACACACACACACACACTATACACAGACACACACACACACACACACACACACACACACACACTATACACACACACACACACACACACACTATACACAGACACACACACACACACACACACTATACACAGACACACACACACACACACACACACAATATACACACACACACAGGCACAATATACACACACAGGCACAATATACACACACACACACACCTCCCTGACACTGCAGCTGTCCTTGGCAGGTTTTGGTACTCATTATACAGTATATTGTTATGTACAAAATGCTTGCAGGTGGTCAGTGTAAAGCTGGCCACTAACGGTCCAATTTCTTGCGAAAAATCATTTGAGCGATCAGAAATTCTGATCGGAAGTGATATATTGTAATACATCATTCACTACACCATCAACGAACCAATCTTTGCTTCCTATCTATCACAACCAACGAGAAAATCAAAATTTTGGTTCAACCAAAATTCATTCGGACTACATTTTTTTCGCTCGTTCATAATCGTTTGTGTCCACCAATGGAGATTATTTACAACCAATCCAATCAGAATTTCTGATCGCTCTAGCGATTTTTCGCTAGAAATTGGACTGTAGTGGCCACCTTAAAGCTTGATCCAATAACTCTTGTTAGGAGAACTCAGGGAGAAGCAAGTGATCTGTTTGATCAGATGATAGATTTGAAAGGTTCTGGTTTGCTGTGATAACTTCTTGGTTTAACACATGATCATGACCAGCAAATTAGAGACTTTCAAATCTACCAGATGATCAAGCAGATCACATGCTTCTCTGTGAGTTCTCCATTGCCATCCCTACTCTTTAGCTATGCCACTGGCTATCTGCTGGATATTATTATTCATCTGAGTCTAGAAGAGGCTCACTGGATCGTGCCTGCTGTGTCTTTTATATGAAATTACCCCACAGGTGATTCAAATTTGAAGATATGTTTTTAGTGTTGCTACTTACTCAGTCACGTGACTAAGATGTTATGATGCTTCGTATAAACAATATTCCAATACGTGTTTATTGACTTCAGAAATCAGCAAAACCGGTTGTCAAACGTCTAAACTTGACCTTGCTTTTTCACAGATTATTGGTCGGTGCACCGCGAGCAAGAGCCTTTCCCGCTCAGAAAGCCAATGTGACGGGTGGACTTTATTACTGTGACATCACCTCCCCAGCTGCGTGCCAAAGGGTTGTATTTGATGACGCTGGTACGTTTCTTACTTGTTATACCATAAACTCTGGAAAATTCCCTAACTTATCCTTCTCCAGCCCCACCCTCCCCTTTCCCCCAGTCTGAAGGAAAACATTCTGAAGGTCATGATGCATTTTCCTACTGTTCCCCCTGGTAACCTCTTAGTACTCATTGTGACCAGTATCTGTCACACATTCCCCAAGCACCCCACCACACCCCCGGTACTCTGTGTGCCTAGGACCTAAACCCCCTCCCAACTTAGTAATGAGGGCCGGTTCACATTGGGCGCTTGTCTGCCGCTTTCCGGCGGTCGCGTTTGGGTCTGTGATTCAACGCGATTTGTGATTCCCGTTCAGTAGAATGAGAATCACAGTGCAGTCGCCCCAAAAACACTGCATGCACCACGTTTGTGATTGATCAAAATCGCAACAGCTGCAGTGTGAATATATCCATAGGGATACATTAGTAGCAGCGCTTTGCTGATAACCGATGATCAGCAAAGCGCTAAGTTTCAACCAGCCCTTAGAGTGGCCAGGATCCTTCCTTAGTGACTGTTTTGCCTAAGCAAATAGGGTTTTTAAACCCTCTAACTTCGCTCACCATTCAAAGATGGGAATAAACAAAATTGCTGCAAAACATGTATATACAACTCAAAGGAATAGTTTATTTAGTTCTACAATCCTGTTACAATATTATCTAAGCCTGCAGAATCATAGTTAGTTTGAGTAATTAGAAGTATGCATCAACACGTTACCAAGCTGTTGTAGACATCACCCAGGGAGAATCGGGGGACCTCAGCGACCTCGAAGGGGAAACAACTGGAACATACACGAACAGCACGTCTGCTGATCATCTGGAAAGATCCCAAAGTCAAAGTGTCTTCCCCCTGCCTTTAACGGACAGAATCGTCATAACCGCGCAAGCGCACAAGCAGCTAATCAGAACATGCTTCTATTCCACGCAAGCGCAGAAAGAACACATGCTGCTGATGCTCCCTTAGCGCGTGATTACAACATGATCTTATTCCACGCAAGCGCAGAAAGACCATATGTTGCTATTTTAGCGCGTGATCAGAACATGCTCTCACTGCGCGCAGGCGCAGAAAGACCACATGTTGCCAATCAACAGTGAACAAAAACATGTTTTTCTTCTACCAAAGGGCAAGAAGAACATGTTGCTTTTTTGGTGTTGCTTTGTGGACAAAGAATGTGAGCAAATGTAAGAAATGTAACTTATTGCACAGCAATTCATTGTTCTTACTTTGCACAAGGACAGACAAAATACAGCAACGTCTCCAGTTGCTGTGTTAAACCAAATTAACTCATCCAGTACTAGACAGAGAACACATTTAACATATATACGTGAACAGTAATCCATACATTAAAGGATCCATACATAAAGACAGGCATGTCACTAACATATCACATACCAACTGCAATCAATATTGTCCTCTTCCTCAGAAACCAATTGCAGCCAAATATTGCTCCCTCTCTTAATAATCAATTGCAGCTAATAGTAACCACCCCCTCTCTTGGTAGCAATTTGCAGCCAGTATTCTCTGCAGGATGCCAGTCATCACATGATTGCAGAGTGACTGACTGCATTCTACTATATGTCACTGCAGTGCTTCTTTAATAATACAATTGTTAGTATTAATGTATCCATTAAAGAAATGAAACATTTTGATATCTGACCTTCAATGTAATGATTGGGAAGATATGTTTGAATTGGTTACATTAGTGTTACCATAAGTTAAAACCTGCCTGGCGTTTTGATATGGCCGCGGGAGGGTTTTTTTCGCCCAATTTTTTTTTTATCATGTAGCTAGCCTAGCGCTAGCTACATGATCCCCGCCCTCCCTGCTCCCTCCCTACCACCCTTCCGATCGCCGCCGGTGTGAAGACCCATCCGGAAATCCCATTCTGAACAAGATTTCCTTTAGGGCTTCCCCGTCACCATGGCGTCGAACGGAGTGACGTCATCGACGTCGTGACGTCACAGGGAGTCCCAATCCACCCCATAGTGCAGCCTGGCGGCAATTGGCCAGGCTGCGCAAGGGGTCTGCGGGGGGGGGGAGCACTTTCGCGGTGGGTAGCGGCGCAGCGGCGGCGGCGATCAGGTAAGACATGCAGCTAGCAAGGTGCTAGCTGTGTGTTTTTAAAAAAAAATTATCCAAATCGGCCCACCAGGGCCCAAGCAATCCACCAAGCTGAGCTCGTCCGTAACGCCCAGATGGTTAATCACAGGATATATATATATCTATATATATAAAGTCGGATGTATGTATTTATGTATGTGTGTGTGTATGTGCCGCGATCACGCGAAAACCGCTTGACCGATTTGAACGAAACTTGGTACACAGATCCCTTACTACCTGGGATGATATGTCCTGGGGGTCTCACGGCCCCCCTGCACATGTGGGCGGAGCTACAAACAGCCAATCAGATTCCACCCATTCAAGTCAATGGAAAAAATGTAAAAGGCTGCCATTCTCACAGTATCAAGCCAGAGTCCCCACACTTGGCACAGTTGGTCACTTGGTGACCGAGGTTACAAATCCAGGAAAAGTGGGCGGAGCATAAAACAGCCAATCAAATTTCAGCCGTTCATTTTAAATGGGAAAATGTAAACTGCAGCCATTCTTAGACTGTTAATCGCAGGGTTCTCAAACTTGCCACACTTGGTCACTGGGTGAATGCGATTAAGATTCAAGAAAATGGGTGGAGCCTACAACAGCCAATCAAAATTCACCTATTGATTTTCAAGGGGAATATTTAAACTGCTGCTATTCTTACACTGTTAATGGCAGAGGCTTCAAACTTCCTACAGTCGGTCATTGGGTAACTGGGGTCCAAATTCACTAAAGGGGCAGGGCCACATACAGCCAATCAGATTTCCTTAGTGGATAAACTGCTTCCATTCACACATTTTTGATGCCAGGAACCTGAAAGCTCACAAACTTGGTCATTGAGTGACTGTGTGTCAAGGTTACAAAAAGTGGGCGGAGCCAAAACAACTTTTACTGGGAAAATATAAACTGCAACCATTCTTACACTGTTAATGGCAGGGTTCTCAAACTTTGCACAGTTGGTCATTGGGTGACAGATTAAGATTTTGGAAGGTGGGTGGAGCCTACAACAGCCAATAAAAATTCACCTTTTGATTTTCAAAGGGAATATTTCATCTGCTACCATTTTCTTATACTGGTAAAAGCAGATGCCTCAAACCTGGTACAGTTGGTCACTGGGTGACTAGGGTCCAAATTCAGGAAGGGGGCAGAGCCACAAACAGCCAGATTTGTTTATTTTTCAATGGGAATATACAAAGTATTGATACCAAGGACCCCAAAGCTGATAAACTTGATAATTGAGTGACTGTATGTCAAGGTTAGAAAAAGTGGGCGGTGGCAACAACTTCATTTTTTACATTGCAGGGTACCCAAACTTTACACAATTGGCCACTGGGTGACTGGGATGAATATTCAGAAATGTGGGTGGAGCTTACAACAGCCAATCAAAATGAACCTATTGATTTTCAAGGGGAATATTCACATTGCTACCATTCTTACACTGTTAGTGGCAGAGGCCTCAAACCTGATACAGTCAGTCATTGGGTGACTGGGATCCAAATTCACTAAAGGGGTGGAGCCACAAACAGCCAATCAGATTTGTTAGATTGATTTCAGCCATTCTGTTATTGGCAGGGTTCTCAAACGTGACACAGTTGGCCACTGGGTGACTGGGACTAATATTCAGAAAAGTGGGTGGAGCCTACAGCAGCCAATCAAAATTCACCTTTTGATTTTCAAGGGGAATATTTACATTGCTGACATTCATGCACTCTTAATGGCAGAGGCCTAACATCTGCTACAGTCAGTCACTGGGAGACTGGGGATTAAATTCTGAAAGGAGCGGGCCAAAATCAGCCAATCAGATTTGTTTAATTTCAATGGTGAAATGCAACTTATTGATGCCAAAGCTCATAAACTTGGTCATTAAGTGACTGTATGTCAAGATTAGAAATAGTGGGCGGAGCCAAAAACAACTAACTTTTTACATGGGGAAATGTAAACTGCAGCTTTTCTTACACTGTTAATGGCAGGGTTCTCAAACTTCACACAGTTGGTCACTGGGTGACTAGAATTAATATTTGGAAAAGTAGGTGGAGCCTACAAGAGCCAATCAAAATTCACCTACTGATTTTTAAGGGGAATGTTGAAACTGCAGCCATTCTCACACTGTTAATAGCAGAGGCCTCAAACCTGCTACAGTCGGTCGTTAAAGAGAACCTGAACTGAAAATAAAAAGTCAAAATAAACATGCACAGGTCATACTTACCTCCCGTGCAGTCTACTCCTCAATCTCTTTCTCCTCTCCCGCATCCCATTTGTCCACTGTGATCAATGGAATTCTCCGTCCTCCATTTTAAAAATGGCCATTACCCCATAACAGCTTCCTGCTCATCACACTGTTAAACTGTAATATCGCTCACTTGAGCCATAGGGAAACATGGACATTACCTTGTACAGTCAGTTGTAACTGACAGCTGCTGATATATAACTGACAGCAACTGGTATATTTCAGTTCTGACAAAATACTGTCAGAACTGGAAGTGATCACTGTAAGGAGAAAATGGTGAGCTTCTGAGAGGAACTGACAGTGAGGTAAGTATGTAATATTCATTTGCAGCTACGTCATGTGTTTATTTTAAATAATTTTACTCACTTCAGGTTCCCTTTGAGTGTTTGGGGTTCAAATTCAGTAAAGGGGCAGAGCCAAAAACAGCCAGATTTCTTTGCTGAATAAACTGCTTATATTAGCACAATTTTGATGCCAGGAACCCAAAAGCTCACAAACTTGGTCATTGAGTAGTGACTGTGTGTCAAGGTTACAAAAAGTGGGTGGAGTTAAAAACAGATTTTTCTGGGAAATTGCAAACTGCAGCCCTTCTTCACTGTTAATGGCAGGGTTCTCAAACTTAGCATAGCTGGTTACCGGGTGACTGGGATTAATATTCAGGAAAGTGGGTGGAGCCTAAAAATGCCAATCAAAAATCACATGTCACTTTTCAAGGAGAATATTAAAATTGCTGCCATTTTTGCACTGTTAATGGCACAAGCCTCAAACCTGGTACAGTTGGTCATTGGGTCACTGGGGTTCAAATTCAGAAAAGGGGACAGAGCCACAAACAGTGAATCAGATTTGTTTCATTTAATGGGAAAATACAAATTATTGATGCCAAGGACCCCAAAACTCACAAACTTGGGCATTGAGTAGTGACTTTGTGTCCAGGTTACAAAAAGTGGGCGGAGCCAAAAACAAATTTCACTGGAAAAGTGTAAACTGCAGCCCTTCTGTTTATTTCAGGGTTCCCAATCTTTGCCCAGATGGTCACTGAGTGACTGAGATTAATATTCAGGGAAGTGGGTGGAGCCTATAGTAGCCAATCAAAATTCACCTGTTGATTTTCAAGTGGAATATTTAAATTGCTGCCATTTTTACACTGTTAATAGCAGATGCCTCAAATCTGCTACAGTTGGTCATTGGTTGACTGAGGTTCAAATGCTGGAGAGGGGTGCAGCCACAAACAGCCTATCTGATATGTTTAATTTCTATGGGAATATACAAATTATTGATGCCAAGGACCCCAAAGCTCACAAACTTGGTCATTGAGTGTTTGTGTGTTAGGGTTAGAAAGTGGGCGAAGCCAACACCAGTCAAATACATACCCGGACAACGCCGGGTCATCAGTGGGTGGAGACAAATACAAATTTCACTGAGAAAATGTAAACTGCAGCCATTCTGTTAATGGCAGGGTTTTTAAACTTTGCACAGTTGGTCACTGGGTGACTGAAATTAATATTCAGAAAAGTGAGTGGAGCCTACAAAAGTGAATCAAACTTCACCTGTTGTTTTTCAAGGGGACTATTTAATTGCTACCATTCTTGAACTGTTAATGGCACAGGCCTCAAACCTGGTACAGTTGGTTATTGGGTGACTGGGGTTCAAATTCAGAAAAGGGGGTGGAGCCACACACACCCAATCAGATTTGTTTCATTTCAATGCAGATTATTGATACCAAAGACCGCAAAGCTCACAAACTTGGTCAGTGAGTAATTGTGTGTTAGGGTTAGAAAAAGTAGGCGACGCCAACACCAGCCAAATACATACCCGGGCAACGCCGGGCAATCAGCTAGTATATATATATATATTGGCTGGTTGCCCGGGTATGTATTTGGCTAGTGTTGGCTCTGCCCACTTTTTCTAATCCTAACACACAATTACACAATGACCTAGTTTGTGAGCTTTCTGGTCTTTGGCATCAATGATTTGCATTGAAATGACATAAATCTAATTGGCTGTGGCTCCACCCCCTTTTCTAAATTTGAACCCCAGCCAATGACCAAGTTTGTGAGATTTGTGGTCTTTGGCATGAATAATTTGCATTGAAATGAAACAAATCTGATTGGCTGTTTGTGGCTCCACCTCTTTTCTTAATTTTTAACCCCAGTCACCCAATGACCAACTGTACCAGGTCTGAGGCTTGTGCCATTAACAGTGCAAGAATGGCAGCAATAACATATTTCTCTTGAAAATCAATAGGTGAATTTTGATTGTTTTGTGTAGGCTCCACTCACTTTTCTGAATAATAATCCCTGTCTCGCAGTGACCAACTGTGCAAAGTTTGAGAACCCTACAATTAATAGTGTAAGAATGGCTGCAGTTTACATTTTCCCAGTGAAATTTGTATTTGTCTCCGCCCACTGATGACATGGCGTTGCCCTGTTATGTATCTAGCTGGTGATCGCCACAACCCCTTTTCCTAACCCTAACACGCTAAGTTTTAGCGTGCGAACGGCGCTATGCGTCGCACGTTAAGTGTGGTATGCCATTGAAATCAGTGGCGCTTCGCCCGCTCAGTAGTTAGTTTGGTAATGAAATTATGAATGGTGCTTACATTAACATGTGCGGTACTGTAACGTGGTGCGCGCAAAAGTCTTACGCGCGTGCATAATGAAATATACAGGTAGTCCCAGGTTTATGAATGCCCGACTTACGAACGCCCCGCCGATACGAACGCCCACCGACCCGCCGCGATGACGTCACGCAGTCGGGGACTACGTCTTCTGCTGCTGTTCCGAGTGCGAGTAGGCGCAGCAGAAGCAAGATAGGGGAAATCTTACCTGTTCCATGCCGGTGTAACGTCCCATCGTGCTGCCCGGAAGCTGCGTGGCCCGTCCTCTCTCTCTGTTCACTGTCCCCCCGCCGGCATCTCATGAGTCGCATAATGACGCAATCAGGAGAAGCCACCTAGTGGCTGCTCCTCCTGATGTGTCATTATGCGACGCATGAGAAGCCGCCGGGGGGACAGTGAACGGAGAGAGAGGACGGGCCACGCAGCTTCCGGGCAGTACAATGGGACGTTACACCGGCATGGAACAGGTAAGATTTCCCCTATCTGGCTTCTGCTGCGCCTCCTCTGCTTAAAGAATAGGGACAAAGGTGACAGGAGGAGACAGAGGACAAAGGAGAAATGAGGCACATGGGAGACACACAAAGGAGACACGGGGCCAGAGATGAGCCAGAGGGGGACACTGGAGGCACAAAGGACAGAAATGGCACAGTGTCCTGACTTAAGAACGGATTCAGGTTAAGAACATACAGTCCCTATCTCGTTTGTTAACCGAGGACTACCTGTATACAGTAATAATTCAAGCTATACATTCCGCTCGCGTGATCTGCAGTGACGTTGCGTGCTCAGTATCATTATCACGTGAAGTCACTGCAGATCACGATACTTTGGGCGCGAAGGGCTTGCGCGCAAATCTTTACGCGCATGTTAGCAAGTGCAAAGCGGCTTTTCACTGCCGTGAAGTGTTAGCACGGCTTTGTGAATCGAGCCCTTAATGACCAAGTTTGTAAGCTTTGCAGTCTTTGTCATCAATAATTTTCATTGAAAAGAAACAAATCTGAGTGGCTGTTTGTGGCTTCACCCCCCCCCCCCCTTTCTCAAATTGAACCCCAGTCACCCAATGATCAACTGTACCAGGTCTGAGGCTAGTGCCATTAACCTTGCAAGAATGACAGCAATGAAATACTTCCCTTGAAAATCAATAGATGAATTTTGATTGGGTTATGTAGGCTCCACCCACTTTCAGATTATTACTCCCAGTCACCCAGTGACCAACTGAGCAAAGTTTGGGAATCCTACCATTAACAGTGTAAGAATGGCTGCAGTTTACATTTTCCAGTGAAATTTGTATTTGTCTCCGCCCCCTTTTTGGTTATGGGAATAAAAAGTATCCTATACTTTATTCCAGGTAGTGTACTATGTGTGTGCCAAATTTCATTCAAATCCGTTCAGCCATTTTTACGTGACCGAGTAACAATCATCCAAACATCCAAACTTTCCCATTTATAATATATTATGGCCCATATGCAATTTTTTTTCTCCTGAGTTATCTCCTAGGAGACAGTTTTCATTTTCACTTTAAAATAACTTTTAAGCATTTTACAATTGAAAAAGTACATAAAAAAAACCAAAAAAAAGTATTTTCTTGCTTACTGGTGGCTTAAAAGGCATTTTATTGACAGGTTTAAAAATATCACCTAGGAGAAAACTCAGGAGAATATGCATTTCACTTTTTCTCCTATGTTTTTACAGGTTATAGTATGTTCTTACACGTTTTTACATCCAAAATGTTAAATAGAAGAATTTTTTTTTTTTGCACCCAATTTGGTATTGTTTTTAGATACGTATTTCTGTATGTGATTGTTTAAAGTCTATAACTGGTATTTCCTATCCCTATATATTCCGTATATATAAAACTTTTTTCAGCATGAAAATGCATAGTTATGAGTAGGATGGCATCTATTGTACTGACTGTAAAAAAAAATCGGGTTACTTTGGATGTTTTATATGTAAAGGCCCCATATTGACTTTGGAAAATGTGATATACCGTATCTATATACATATTTTTTTATTTCAATCATTGCGTATGGACATGTGTATTGTTTTGTTTTGCAGTTGGACATGTATTGCTTTGAGTATGGACTTGTGTATTGTTTTGTTTTGCAGTTGGACGTGTGTATTGTTTTGCGTATGGACGTGTGTATTGTTTTGTTTTGCAGTTGGACATGTGTATTATTTTGAGTATGGACATGTGTATTGTTTTGTTTTGCAGTTGGACGTGTGTATTGTTTTGCGTATGGACGTGTGTATTGTTTTGTTTTGCAGTTGGACATGTGTATTATTTTGAGTATGGACATGTGTATTGTTTTGTTTTGCAGTTGACTTGTCATCGGAGAGTAAAGAAAACCAGTGGATGGGTGTCAGTGTTCAGAGTCAAGGGCCAGGAGGCAAAATTATCGTATGTATTAACAAAAAATAGAATTATGTACAAAGACAGCAAAACAGTGCAAAATAAGAGCTAAAAAAACTGGACTGGGTTGCTTTAAAAAGGACTGCTATTGGGTTTCTGAAGTTTGCAGCCCTCTGTTTGGGCATATCAGAGCATAGTATGGAGATTTTAAAGGTTAGGGCCTCTAACCCCATTCACCCCATATGAAGACTGTGGCAGTGATCAGGGTTGATTCCCTCTGGTGCCAGTTTGAGGTCCAATGCTGTACAGATGTATCACTTGCCTAAAGACTAGCGACAGATAGGTTACTGTGGAGGCGGGGGCTAAGGATCAATGCACGTTACACGATGGAGTGGTAGGGGTGAGTGGGGTGAGGTGTTCACTCAGGGGTCACTAAAGATCTGGCTTGCTGGATCTAGAGGCAACATCAGGTGGCTGCTGTATACACACTAGAAACACGCTAGATTCTCAGCCAAGGCGTCCGCTATCAGCTGTCCTGCGGAGATTAATCTAGCGTGTGTATGTAGCTTGAGTTTAAAGGAGTACTGTAAGGGGCTAGGGGGAAAAAGAGTTGAAGTTACCTGGGGCTTCTAATGGTCCCCCGCAGGCATCCTGTGCCCGCGCAGCCACTCACCGATGCTCCGGTCCCCGCCTCCAGTTCACTTCTGGAATTTCCGGCTTTAAAGTCTGAAAACCACTGCGCCTGCGCGGCTGTGTCTTTGCTCCCGCTGACGTCACTAGGAGTGTATTGCGCAGTCCCAGTACTGTCTGCGCCTGCGCAGAACACTCCTGGTGACGTCAGCAGGAGCGAGGACACGGCCGAGCAAGTGCAGTGGTTTTCCGACTTTAAAGTCGGAAATTCCAGAAGTGTACCCGGGGCAGGGCCAGAGCATCGGTGAGTGCTTGCGCGGGCACAGGATGTCTGCGGGGGACGATTAGAAGCTCCAGGTAAGTTCAACTCTTTTTCCCCCCAACCCCCCTACAGTACTCCTTTAAGCTTCTGCAGTCAGATGCATACACTCACAGCAAGACCTTCAAGGGTGACTCCAGCTTAGTACAAAAATCTTCAGCTTAGTACAAAAATCTATGAAAGGTAAGTCATTAGACACGTCATTCTGCCATAAAAGCAGACCTCTGGTGTAAAAATAAAACCTAGATTATCAGCACAGGCAGCAGAAGCTATAACAGAGTAGCGGGAAAATGTCTAAAAACTTATTAGGCATGCCACTTACTTTTGTTGGTTAGCCACGTCACCTTTCTGAAAACCTGCCATGGCCGTTTTTTCTGCCTTTGCAAAGACTTCTCAGATATTGTGTCATCTGTGGGTGGGAGTTGCCTCATAGTGTAGCCTGAGGGGTACTCTGCTTCTACCTGTGCTACTGAACATCTCAAAGAAGAGAGGTGAGAGAGTAGTGCAGGGCCAGCATATCTCAGAGAGAGGTGAAGACAAAAGTAGTGCAGTGCCTGGCACAGTAATGTTGCATTGGAGAGCTGCAACAATACTCCTCTGCTGGTTATTAAGGTAGTCAGCTGTTGCTGCACTCAGTTAAAAAAAAGAGGGAGAACAGTCATAGTAAAGGTCATTCTGGCTCTTTTGTATTTCACAATTTACAGCGGAGGTGCAGTTTAAATAGCACACACACACACACACACTTTGGTGTACTTAAAGTCTGCACATAGCAGGAGTAAAATATATTACATGCCTTATGCCACATTCTGATATTTTTTGTAGACCTATAATAAGAAGTGCTTGTTTTGTTTGTAGTTTAAAATATCTCTCCAGCAATTTACTCATAATACTAGTTATAGATTTCAGGAATAATTTTGGTTTGGATTATTCCCAGAAGACATGAATCAAGTTACATAAAGATGAGTATTTAGACGAGATCACAGCTTGTCTGCGAGGTGTAAAATACCATTTAAGCGTCATTTCCAAGGGCTTTCCAAAGTGAAACACAGTGTGAGACCTTAAGTAAAGCTCTGGAAGAGAGATCCCACTGAGATTCCTTAATAGAAATGTTAAGTTCCTTTCCAAGATTGTACATGGCGAGGAAAGGAACAGCGCTACTTTAAAACAGATTGCATCCTTATGACTTCCTGCTTGGTAGGCTACCTGCCTTTCCAAGATTGTATTTGGGGGTATAATATCAGTCTTTCTTTCTTTCCTTCCTTCCTCCCTTTCTTCATTTTCCCATTCTTTCTTTTCCATGACATATACAAAAAAAAATGTCCCCAGTATCACACACCAATGGGGATCGCCTGATGCCAGATACATGTGCTTGCCGGCAAAAAAAGCACAAACCTCCAGCTATTGCTGTCCACTTGGATTACGGAACATATCTCCCTGTGCTCAGATTACCATGCAGCCGGAACATAAGCAGCTTTATAGGGCTATTAAAGGGACGCCGAGCAGTGCAGAAACTATGGGAAGATGCATATCATTTTAAAGCTCTCTTTCCAATGATATAAAAACCGCCGCCCTACGCCTTTTAGTTTTCGCTATTCTCGCAATTGAAATTGCCGCGGCCGCAATTTCGATCGCGAAAATAGAGAAAGCTAAAAGGCGTAGGGCGACGATTTAGGTGTCGTCAGAAAGAGGAGAAAGAGAGCTTTAAAATGATATCAATCTTTCCATAGTTACATTGTATTACACAAGGCGACTTTTTCTCAAAGTCAGCAACTCCATTCAGCAGAAAAAGTCGCCCTGTGTAATACAATGTAACTATGGAAAGATGGATATCATTTTAAAGCTCTCTTTCTCCTCTTTCTGGCGACACCTAAATCGTCGCCCTACGCCTTTGATAGTGAGTAGCAGTTCCTCTGTCCAACTGTCAAAATAGTGTGCAAGTGGGTAGGGAGGCTGTCCGACATCTTTGTATCGATCCTTTCCAGGGAGTGCTTTTGTAAAAAAGTAAGGCACTACTGTGACCCCCTATGAGGAAATGGACTAGTCCATAACCTGCCAGTTCTGTCAGACATTTACTACCTACGGTAAGTGACAGCAGCATAGCAGAAAAATAATTTATAGCTCATATTACTCTGGGAGAAATGCAATTCTTATATGTATGTGTACACATGTATTTAAATTTTACTTTTTTGCGACCTTTAAGCCATGATAGAGAAGATGTCGCATTTAATCAAAGCATGCATTTCGTAAAGATTTGTTTTAATAAAAATTTCATAAAATCAGCAGTGAGCGGGGATGGTAGACTATTCACGTTTAACGTTTCTCCATTCACTATGCAGACCTGTGCACATCGATATGAAAGGAGGAGATTTGTGAACACCGCGCAGGAATCCCGAGATATCACAGGACGGTGCTACATGCTGAGCCAGGACCTCACTATTTCCGATGACATGGACGGAGGAGAATGGAACTTCTGCGATGGCCGCCTTCGAGGCCATGAGAAATTTGGGTCCTGCCAGCAGGGAGTGGCTGCCACATTTACAAAAGACTATCATTACGTTGTGTTTGGAGCCCCAGGAACATACAACTGGAAAGGTATGAGCTTTAGCTGTGTGTGGATGGAAATGTCCAATATATCCCACCAGAGCAGTCCAACATCTGTGATCACCATCACGATACAGACAGATGGAGGCTTTTGGTATGTAAAGATAAATCTGTTTACCTATTGCACTAGAGTCCCTATTCAAATGCATGCCAGATATAAAGAAGAGTTTCGGAAAATCCCATTGCCCCCGTGTATCTGCCAACGCACATGTAAACAATAGCCACGGTTCAGTCACACGTTGTAGCAGGTCTGTGGAGTCGAAACAATCTTTGGGTACCTGGAGTCGGAGTCAGTGGTATCATGAACTGAGGAGTCGGAGTCAGGTGATTTTTGTACCGACTCCACAGCCCTGATAAGTATAAGACTAAAGAGTCAGAACTATTTTGGGTACTTGGAGTCGGAGTCGGTGGTTTCTAAAACTCAGGGAAAAAAGGCCAATGTCAGACATAGTCCAACACAGGTTTGGAAAGGGATAACCTGTCTTTTTCGCTGACATGGACAGTATGCCTAAAGGTGTTATGTTAATACTTAATGCTGGCCATACACTAGGCCGATTTCTGCCAGATCGACAGCAGATTCGATCACTGGGATCGTATCTGCTGTCACATCGTTCCCGCTACACGCCGAATTTCGATCCATTTCGTCCGATCCCGTCGATCACTCTGTGCGGAAAATTACCGTCGATCGCCCGCGGGTAGGGAGCACGTCGCTAGCGGCGTTCGAGTGCCCGACGACCGAAGCAATAGAGCGGCAATACATTACCTGCTCCGCCAGCGCGACTGCCCCCGGTCACCGCTGCTCCGTCTCCGCTCTGGTCTCCGGGTCCGGCATGCTTCCATTCCTCCTGCCCGGCAGGAAGTTTAAACAGTAGAGGGCGCTTTATTGTTTAAACTTTCTGCCGGGCAGGAAAAAGTAAAGCATGCCGGACCTGGAGACCAGAGCGGAGAAGACAGTGCAGACCTGGGGACTGGAGTCGCGCCGGCGGAGCAGGTAATGTATGCAGGGGGGGGGGGGGAGCGGTGGCAGCACCACCACAACAGATTGTGAACGGTTTCAGGCTGAAATCGGTTCACAATCTGTTTGCAGTAAAGGTAGCCATACGATCCCTCTCTGATCAGATTCGATCAGAGAGGGATCTATCTGTTGGTCGAATCTGATGGCAAATCGACCAGTGTATCGCTACCTTAACTTATCAGTATGTTTTGTATATGTAATCTTAACTCAGGAATATTATTTATATGTGACTTTATGGATTCAGTAGCTGATTTATAAACCAGAAGACCACATCAAGAACTTTCAAAAACATGCTTGTTCCTTCCTCATTGCCGCTTGGCCTGACAAAGACAATTGAACTTTTTATGGGCTAGTGTACTTTTCATATCAGTTTGCTTTTAGTTTTTAGTTTTTACTGATGGCTAACACAGTACAACACTCTACTGCTTTTAGTTTTCCCAACTATTCTATTGAATGGCAAACTGATCTCAAACGGAAGTCACACTTATGCAACATACTGTAAGACTGCCAACAGTCTAAAGACAAACAAGTGAAACGTGTGAGTTGGTTCAGGAGCTGTACACACATCACATGTTTGTCCATTCTGGCCATTAGCTATCAGCTTCTGTGACTTTCATCTGATGCCTAGATTGATATGGTTCGTACTGTTCTATTATATTCAGTATCGTGATATTATTATAGAGAACGCAGATGGGCAATTTCCAAATATATAATTTGACCTGTAGGCAAAAATCAGGAGGTGAAAGCTGCCCCTGCTACTATTTTATTTAAAAAAAAAAAAAGCGCCCATCTCTTTCGAAAAAAACCTTTTGTCTTTTTTGTTATTATTTTTACAATTAAGGTGACTCTGTAATGACAGGGATATGGAGGCTGCCATATGTATTTTATTTTACACAATTCTTATTGCTGCCCTGTTACTCATTTGTCTTTAAAGTGTTTTTACAGTGACTTATAGCTTACAGTTAAAGCAGACCTTATCTCAGAATTTCCTTCCTTTCATGCCTATATATTGTTTTGTTTAAACCCACATTCTTTATTTCTGACTTACCGTGTTTGTTTTACTACGGTTGGAGAACTGGAACTGGATTTTTCCAAGTAACTTAGGCTGGTGGCGGAAGTTTGAAACTTTCATCCTGGTCGTATCAAAAGAACATTAATAGGGCTGCCAAAAAAAGTACTGTAGCTGTGCATCTACAACCATGTGCACCTACAGTTATATTTTTTAATAAGTCCAAACTGTCCTGGTAGGATATTTGCTGTGAATAATGCTTGTGACTGCAGCAGTATAAGGAATGGATCACTTGAGCGTTCGGGCAAATCATGTTTCAGCTGGGGCTAAACGCATCTCTGTAAATGAGCAGAGAAGCATTTGGCATTGGTTACCGTTGTTTGGCAAATGTGTCACATTTTGACTCAGAACACGGAAGCGCCGAGGTTACCTGACCCTGGATGCTACATGTAGCACCCAGAGAAAAACAGGGTGATGGTAAACGGTGTGATCGAGTGCAATGTTTGCTCAAACAACGTTAAACGATCGCGTGGGTGGCGGCTCTTAAATGAAGAGCATCGCAGCTGTCGTTTAGCATCGTTAAAACGCCTTTGTGAACCGGCCCTTATACACAAATTCTTAAAAGTCTACATCCTTGATTATTTTTTTGCCCTCCCTCCCCTACATTTTTGACTGTGTACCCCCACGTCACGCCTCCCATGCAGTCATCAGTGACAGGAGAGGGTGAGTGTCACTAGCACAACACTGTCTACCAGAGATTACTGTGGGACACCAGGCTGTTGCGGGGATGCCCGCCTCCAGAAGCCAATGAAGACATTGTCAGACATGGTCAGAAGTACCAGCCATTGATGGAACGTCAGGGTCCTGTGAATGAAAACAGGTGGAGAAGGGCATATAACCATAAATCACTGAGGGGGAAGTGGTGCAAATTTGAATGAATGCAAATAAAAGTGTACCTGACCGTTAACTAGTTTTGGTGTTGGAATTTGGCAAAACTGGAAGGAGGAAGCTTTGGAGTTGAGTGACATGCAGGCAGTGACCTTCTCCCGACCCTGTTTGCTCGTTTAGTGCTGAAGAGCTGTGGTCGGGAGACTTCTGTTTTTTTAAATCGGCTCTGCTGAATTCAAATACCAACACTTCTCTTAAAGAGGAACTGTTGTGAAAATCACATAATGAATAAAGTTGCTGATTTTTTACAAAATTCACTTATACATTATTTAGTTCGTGTTTGTCCATTGTGAAATCTTCTCCCTGATTTACATTCTGAAATGTATCACTAGTGATGACCTCTTTAGTTCTGCCAGGTGATCTGTACGGAATGTCCGTTACTGAGAGTTCTGTGCACAAAGGGACATTCTGCTTGTTTGGCAGCTGGAAAGAGCTATTTCCCAGAATGCAACAAGGTTCACAGACTGCAAACTGTCAGGACCATGGTCATGACATCAAACTGTGGGAGGGGTTTCACCATAAAATCAGCCACACAGACCCACCTGATGGTCTATTCTAGAAATGGTAAAGATTTCTCGTGAGAAAGGGGGTGTCGGCTACTGATTGGAATGAAGTTCAAACCTTGGTTAAAGTTCCTCTTTAACCTTACATCATTGTGATATGAGAGAGGAAAGGGATTCAAACTTCTACCACCTTACAACAAAAATTTGTTAAAGTTCTTGGCCACCTTTGCTGGATCACTTATGGTCTGCGGTATTCTTTAACCATATTAAATCAACCACATTGCATCGCACCTTAATTTCCTATTTTATTTGATGGCACTTGTTACATGTATTTCACCTGTTTGGTTTTATAATTCTGCTCATTTCCCATGACTTATTTTCATTTGTCATCTCATTCATTCAGGGATTGTGCGGGCAGAAAACAAAAATAGCTCAATGTTTGACCTTGGAATATTAGAAGATGGTCCATATGAAACTGGTGATGAAGCAAAACTCAATGCTGACTTAGTACCTGTCCCTGCTAACAGTTATTTAGGTAACAAAAACCCGACTGATCAATCAGCTTATCAACAACTTTACCTCACACAAACAGAATTTTTTTTGTACTAAAGGAATGAATGACAATGTGATGAGTTATTAGGTAGTGTACATGATTATGAAATGGGCATTTGTAATTATCAAAACTAATGTAATTACAGTATGCAGTTTTACCTCTCAGAGAGGTTGTTTGTCTTTTTCCTTTGGCCTGCTACTGGGTAATTGTCACTCACATACATACAAATTGACACTCTGTCATACACATACAGTACATACTAATAGGGTGCCTTATCTAATTCCCCAGCTCATTAAGAATACTTGTTCAATTGGCCAGCTGTTTGCACAGCGTGTGTACCACGTTTGTGTTTTGAAAAACGCTTTTGCATTCCATTGAATGAGAATTGTGGCAACATTGATGCGATCCTATTTCAAAATTGTGGCGTTTTCGTTCAAGTGTATGAGAATGTGTTTTTTAAAACGCAAATGCTGTGCAAAATGCTGGCCAGTGTGCCTCAGCCATCAAATACTAAATACGCTATTAGGAATACCTAATGGAAGTTCAAGGCGTTTTTTTAAGGCGTTTTAGCTACATAGCGAAGAGGCTTGCAGAGCAGGCCCTGCATTAGACAGCCTTGCTAGGGGCTTTCAACCTAACACTATGTAGAAGTGTACTAAGACAATACAGCCTGAAAGTGTCCGTTAATTATATAATCTTGGTTGAGTGTACAATCTTACCACTTCTATATAATATGAGGGACTGTTCACAGTATGTGAACTCAGTTTTCCCTTTTACTACATAGATTTGGTAAGATTGTACTATCCATGTTGTATTATTAGTGTGCACTTTAACCTAAAACCTTTTGTCTCTTTTTCATTTGCATATAGCAAGGAAGAGATAGAACCTCTGCAATGATGTTATTATATCAGACTTGGTTTATGGCTTTCAATCACTCTGTGTTGCTTTTATGGGTATCAAAAGACAAAAAGTGGCTGAAGACCTCAACAGGCATACAGACCCCAAAAAATATTCTCTGGATCCAGGATAGGTTTAAACCATTGTTGGAGTTTTGTTGCAGATCGTGACAATGTTGGGGAAACTGCCCTCACTATTTTCAATCCTGCCCTTACCAATTTGTTCTTTTTCTGTCTTTTCACTATTGTAAATACACCCAGGTCTCTTGTTCATGACTACCATGTCCAGCACTGATCCTGATCAGTTTCTGTACAAATCTGAACCCCCTAAGCCCCGGGGGCTGAAAACCATAGATGTCAACACTAATAGCTACTTAGGTTTGTGGATTGTGTCGGAATGGTTTGGTGAGACCACTCATGAGTCATCATCATTCATGGCCTTGGCTAAGGCTGAGATCACCAACCGCATGAGGAATTCACCTGCATGCATTTACGTGATGACATTTACATGTATCATCACCCCACGCATTACGTAATTTGAAAGAAGACCTAGTAGGCTAAATTTTATTATTATTATTGGATTACTTATATTACTGAAAGCCAATGAAGGTATTGACAGAGAGGGGCAGCAGATGAGGAAAGTTGGGAAGCGTGAAAGGATCAGCAGGAGGAGTAGGAGAACAGTAATGGGATTGGCAGGGAGGGAGAAGAGATAAGGAGAGTTGGGAGAGGTGATGGGTTTGGTAGATGGAGGTGGCAGAGGAGGAATTTCGGGAAAGGTGATGGGATTGGCATAGAGTAGCAGATGAGGGGTAGTGGGAGAGTGGTTCTTGTATGAAGCAAGTGAATCACGTGCTTCAGGGCGGCAACAATTAGAGGGCGGCAGGAGGGGGCTCCTCTCCCCAAATATCTCCCTCTTCACACTCCCCATCACCCCCTCCCTAGATGCGTGGTGCCGCTTCACTCACCTGCTCTCAAGGTTCCAATGATGGGGTCTCCATCCACCCATCCTATATCATTGGCTGAAGCGGCGCCTCATGTGCTAGGAAATATGAGGCGATGCTGTAGTCAGAGAGGAAGCATGACTTCACGTTTGGCTGGTGAACTCATCACTAATCTGCTGAGAACGGATGAGTGATGCAGCGCACACCCGGCATCCTGGGGATCAGAGCCATGATGCCAGCAGGGAGGAGATGCTGTTTTTAAGGAAGCAAAGAGAGGTAAGCCCAGTGCCTGCAATGCACAGCCTGATGTGTCTCTCCTCTCCGCTTTACACAAACACATCGGGGGGTCCTCACAATGTATTGCTTCAGACGCCAAAACGTTTAGAACCGGCCCTGGGTAGTGAATGGGGTGATGGGATCGGCACTGAAGTGTGGTGGGCAGGGGTGGTGTGATTGACTTACAGGGACATCACAAGAGTAGTAATGAGATTTATTGGATTGGGACAAAGGCAGCAGACGATGGGCGATGAGATTGGTAGACAGGACAGGAAGGATGCAGGATTTAAGATTGATCACAGGGTTGAGAGTCGAGTAACCTGAGGTGAGCACAATGTAGTAGTGTAGGGGGAGAGATAATAGAGGTATGCACTTTAATCCTGCACAGGACAGGAAAGTAAGATATGACCACATGATTGCGACCAGTCATTCCATTCAAATGATCAAACTGATTCTATAGACCTCCATGAATGCTCCCGGATTTATATCTATGTAGAATAAATTAATTGTTTTTGGCAAATCTGATTTTAGAGGGTGGAGTGCTGTGGAAAAACTTAATTTTGAGAGTAAAGTGAGATGCTTAAAACATTTCATGGGATCAGATCAATATACATTTTCCTTTAGTTTGTTTACACTGTGTTTGCCCGCAAAACATACTCTACGACACATTCATTATTACCACATTTATTATTTTACCAGATGCTTGATATTTGTTTCTTACTATTCCCTGTGTCCTTGCTTCCAGGTTTTTCATTGGACAGCGGTAGAGGATTAACTTCTAAAGACGAAATGACCTTTGTATCAGGAGCCCCCAGAGCCAATCACAGTGGAGCAGTTGTGCTGCTGAAGAAATATCCACCCAATGAAAGGATGCTGTCTCCAGAGTTTATATTTGATGGGGAAGGCTTGGCCTCGTCCTTCGGTTATGACGTGGCCGTTGTGGACCTCAACAAAGACGAGTAAGATGTTTGTCTGTTGATATCAGTCAAGTTGGCTGTTGGAATTCACAGAACTCAAGATACAGTTAGCTAACCTCTCCAATGATGCAGGCTTTGTTATTGATCATGTGGTCAACGGTCATACAGATCATGTGATTATCTATTCACTTTTCATCTTAAAGGGAAGGTCCAAGCAAAAAAAAAAAATGAGATTCACTTACCTGGGGCTTCTACCAGCCCCATGCAGCCATCCTGTGCCCTCGTAGTCACTCACTGCTGCTCCAGTCCCCCGCTGGCAGCTTTCTGACCTCGGAGGTCAGGGCCAAATTGCGTACATTTTTACACATTCCCGCTAGTGCAGGAACATTAACACATACATTTTTACGCGTTAGTGGTGAAACGCGTAAATTTTTGTTCCTGCACTAGCTGGAATGCGTAAAAATGTATGCAATGTGGCCCTGACCTCCGAGGTCAGAAAGCTGCCAGCGGGGAACTGGAGCAGCAGTGAGTGACTACAAGGGCACAGGATGGCTACATGGGGCTGGTAGAAGCCCCAGGTAAGTGAATCTCATTTTTTTTTTTTGCTTGAACCTTCCCTTTAATGATCATTGTTTGTCATCAGAGCTAAAGCTATGATACCCTAACTTTGGTGTCTTCATTTTTTCATATCTTTCTCATTCAGAGCAAGGACAGCATTGTTGGCATACTGACCATCACAGAGCTCTTTCGTCTTTTTTTCCTTCCCCGGTCCACAGTCGTTTGCCTATTGTCTGCATCAGTCTTCTTATTGCACATGACTCCAAAAGCACCAAAGATCATTTGGCTGCTACGAAATATTTTTTTCTTCTGGCATACAGTAACCCTGACTTTTACACAATGCCAGTTGTCTAGATGATGTTTAGTAATGTCTGATTCACACACCTGAAAAAGATATGCAAATAGTGTGGTCAGAATTTAGTCAGACCACCTGACCTGCGTACTTATTCTGGGTCAGTGCCTTAAAGTGTTAGAGGCACAGGATCAGCAGTACAGACAAGCAATGTGTGGTTTAAAAATAAGTAAATACTGTAAGACAGCCTCCATATTCCTCTAAATACTGGGTCACTTTAAGGCTAGTGCAATAATTTGTGATTGTTTCAGCATATTCATGCATGAGCAGCATGTACTGTCCGATACAAAGGGGATGCAGGCAAGAAATAAGAGGTTCCTTGCAGCACTGAAGAACAAACTTCTGCAGCCTATTGCTTATCACCCATATTTTGACAGGTGTGGAATACAGAGCATGTCTGTACAAACCAGAAGCTGATTGGCCAATCAGGAATGATCGTTTTAAAGTTTAAAGTTAACCTATGACCTACATTTCCTCTCTACTCTAATTCTATTAGTCCTCTTTCACTCGGGAGGCGGAAGGTGGTGAATTTACCCACTGCCAGCTGTTCTGCACAGGCCTGATGATTACTAGTGCTTGGCACGGATGATGGAGAGGCGGCCATCATATCATGGTCGTTCTTAGATGCGACATGTTGCATTTTTTGTGCTGTCAAACAATGACACGATTCGGTTTACAGACATTACTAAGTAATTTTTTCAATTTTATGTGTGAAAGAGGCCAAAGAATGTCTAGGGACACAGAACTGTTTGTTTAAAAAATGGCTCTAATAGGGTTAATAGACCTACTTTCACTTTGCTCTGGAGGCTCATTAGTCACTTTACAAATGCCATAATGACTTCCTAGATTCTTCTATGATCACTACTTGCTGGAGATAAGACTAAAGCAAGCACAGCACAGATTTTATCTATGCAAGTTCAATGACTGTAAGTAGAAGAGAGCTAATTTTCCTCTTTGATGAAGTTTTTGAATGAAGTGGACAAAACATACCCCTGCAATGGTATCTCCCAACCCTGCTGGACTTTGATCTGAAGGTGCGGCCGAGGAACTATCATTTTTACACAGATGTAAATACTTTGGGGAAAAAGCAGATAAAATACCTATCTGGACAATAAGGAGTAGAGGAACAAGTTTTTTAAGTGCATTTTAAGCCACACTGTTTCAATAAGACGGTTGAAACAGCCTCTAAAAGCTGAAGTTAGGAAGAGCAGATGGGCTAATAGATTTCTGTAAAAATATTGATCTCTACCTACTCAGTAGAAAACCAACACCATTCTTGAAAGCCATAGTAACTTCATCCCATAAGTATTGATTATTGTATTTTAGATGGAAAATTGATCTGGGGGTCCGTAGTCCTGGCATTTATCAGAAGATTTTTGTGTATACAGCTTTCATAGCGTCATTGTTTGTATCAGAACGTTGCATCTCATTTTGCTGGTCTTCAGGTACTCTACCTACTCACCTACAGTATCTCCAGGGCTATTCCTACCCCCACATCACCAGACACTGTTCGGATTTGACCCCTAGAGTGTCTCTTTTTTATGTTATTCTCCATAGTCTTTTGCTCTTTTAACTACATCTCCAGTACACTTTTCTCTGAGGCTTTTCTCCTTTAAAGTGTTCCTGAAGCAAATCAAATATGCAAAATAAAGTAATGGTCCTAATAACCTTGAGGAACTACATACCACTATCCGCAGCCCCTGGTGTCTGTCCTGCTCTTTGTGAACAATTAAGGACAGAAAGTACATACGTGTATTGGACATGCCCAAGTATCGAACCGGGCATGCCTAGTAGACGTAAAGTAGTGTATTTGCAGTGGGACTGCTCACATTCACGAATTGCACATGCTCAGTTAGTGGAATTCCTTGTACGATGCTCTGTGAACTTGCACATGCACAGTGCAGAAGTGCAAGCACTTCCATTGGGCTCAGTTCCTACTGTAACGGGTCAATTCAGCGCAGAGCGGAACGTTCAGTGTTTAATTTGCTTCGTTTTAGCGTCGTGTTCGTGGCCTGATGACCTGCACCATAGGTGGCTATGGGCAATGCATCCGCTTGTCTGTAAAAACTGAGCAGGAAGGGGACACTGCGTTCCGGTTGCCACAATGCAGCAAACGGGTCCGGTATTCAGGTGGAAGCAAATATTGCTGTAAACATTAGGATACACTTGCTGAGCAGAGCTGCAAAAACATACCGAACGGGTAACGGGACTCGGGAGTGGGTGACTAATAAAACAGGCAACGGGAGGGACATGGCAGCAAAGAGTTTGGTACACTTAAAGAGAATCTGTATTGTTAAAATCACACAAAAGTAAACATACCAGTGCTTTAGGGGACATCTTCTATTACCCTCTATCACAATTTCGCTGCTCCCCGCCGCATTAAAAGTGGTTAAAAACAGTTTTAAAAAGTTTGTTTATAAACAAACAAAATGGCCACCAAAACAGGAAGTAGGTTGATGTACAGTATGTCCACACATAGAAAATACATCCATACACAAGCAGGCTGTATACACCCTTCCTTTTGTATCTCAAGAGATCATTGTGTGTTTCTTTCCCCCTTCTGCTCTCATGCACTGAAGTTTCAGGCTGATCTTTTCTTCCTGCAAACAGCTTTGCCCTTGTCTGTAATTCCTCAGTATGTGAAAGCCCAGCCAGCTCAGAGGACGATTTATCCAGCTTGTAAAAGATAAGAGAGAAGAGAGAAGCTGCTCTAATCTAAATATCACACAGGCAGTGTGCATAGAGGGCCTGGAAGGGGGAGTTTATAGCAGAAAGACAACACTGAAGAACTTGGCAGCCTTCCAGACACAGGCTGACAAGTCTGACAAGAGAGAGAGAAGTTGATTTATTACAGAGATGGTGATAGTAGAACGTGCTGCAGTAAGCCAGAACACATTAGAATAGCTTTTGGAACTTGTAGGATGATAAAAAACAGGATGCAATTTTTGTTACGGAGTCTCTTTAAGGTTTCCTTTAAATATTACTGTCAATGTTTCACAACTTCAGAATGGCATTATGCTATCCTACCTTTCCTTGCCAGAATTATTTTTTATTTAGTCTACATTCTGTAGTTTTCTACTCTCATCTACAGACCTACAATGTCCAGTTTATCTTTCATCAACAGCTCCTGGACTTCCTTTTCCTAGTGAGTTCCTGTTTGGTGCATGAACATTAAGATAACACAAACCCATTTAACATTTTACACTGCAAGGATGCCTATAAATGAACTCTTTCAATCACTGCATGCTTAATTTCATTACAAAATAAATTGAAGCAAAACGTTTTTTGTTTTGTTTTTTTGCAATCAAAGCTTGTTTTGTTTGCAGATAGGCTTTGCTTGTTTTAATATGGCCTGAATTTTACCCTGGTGCACTTAGGGTACATACACATGTCGGAATTTTCCAAAGGACCGGTCGTTTGGACATTCCATTTGGCGGATCTGTCAAAACCCGTCTTTTCAGCTGAACGACGACCGCTCACACGCTCGATTTGGCGTCCAAACGACCGGACGTTCAAACGTCCAAATGACCGGTCGTTTGGAAAAATCCGGCGTGTGTACGAGCCTTTAGAAGCCATTGTCAGCAAGATCTTTAGCACAGTACATCTAAGGCTTGTCTTTACTTCTAAAGGCTCATACACGCGTCGGATTTTTCCGAACGACCGGTCGTTTGGACGTCAAATCGGGCTTGTGTACAAATGGTCGTTCATGCTGATAATGCTGGATTTGACCGATCTGCCAAGGGTCTCAGTCTTATCAGCTGAATGACCGTTTGTACACATGCCCGATTTGACGTCCAAACGACCGGTCGTTTGGAAGAAATCCGACGTGTGTACGCACCTTAAAGCTACACATATGGCATTTAAAGATAAGGGCATATCCAGGGCTGTGGAGTCGGTACAAAAATCATCCGACTCCTCACTTTATGAAACCTCCGACTCCAGGTACCCAAAATGACTCAGACTCCTCAACTCCGACTCCTCAGTCTAATACTTACCAGGGCTGTGGATTTGGTACCAAAACCATCCGACTCTCGACTCTGACTCCTTAGTTTATGAAACCTCCGACTCCAGGTACCCAAAATGACTCAGACTCCTCAACTCCGACTCCTCAGTCTAATACTTACCAGGGCTGTGAATTTGGTATCAAAACCATCCAACTCTCGACTCTGACTCCTTAGTTTATGAAACCTCCGACTCCAGGTACCCAAAATGACTCAGACTCCTCAACTCCGACTCCTCAGTCTAATACTTACCAGGGCTGTGAATTTGGTATCAAAACCATCCGACTCTCGACTCTGACTCCTTAGTTTATGAAACCACCGACTCCGACTCCAGGTACCCAAAATTGCTCCAACTCCGACTCCACAGCCCTGGGCACATCGTAACTGTGCAATGTTTATAAAGAAGACAACAACAACAAAACATTTGTAAAGCGCTTTTCTCCCGTAGGACCCAAAAGGGTATAAGCTTGTCTCAGTTCAGTACGTAGACATTTGTTACAGGGGAAAAAGTGATGTGATCATGAATGCCAGACTTAACAGGTGGCTTTTCAGTTTTGATTTAACCGTGCCCAGGGTTGGAGCTGTCTTGATTGAGTTTGGCAAGGCATTTCACAGGGAAGTGGCAGCATAACAGAAAAGCTCTGGCTCCAAAGGTTTTGAGTTGGATTCTGGGGGTGATCAAGTTATTGGATCCTTATGATCTGAGGTTGTGGGAGGGGTGACGCAGTTTCAACAAATCCTTGCAACTGCGAAGACTATATACAAGACTTTTTTGAAAGAGTCATTTTAACACTGGGCTGAGATCAATTGAAATATTAGGTATGTCTCTAAAAAAGTTAAATTGAACCTAAAAGCGAGAACTGCAGAACTTAAAGCAGACCTGAACTTTTCTATTGCTAGTGGGTTCCAGGCCTAAGTGCTCGTTGCCACTTAGTGGGCGTCTGTCTGCTTTTTATCAGCACATCAATGTTACAGATTGATACATTTTGCTGAAAAGCGGACAGAAGTGCACAGATGGAAACTGGGCCTAAGGGCTTTTTCACACTAGAGCCCATTTGCTGCGTTTCAACGCAAAGTTTAAACTTTGCATTAACCAAGTTAAAATGAAAGTCCATAGACTTTCATTTTACCTTTTACACCCGATGCTGCGTTTCGATGCGCTGTGGTACAACGCACCTGGGAGCCGCAGCTTTTTCCTGTCTGGTGAATTAATAGCTGCTGATTGTGTCGCACCGCAGCATCCCGAAGACACGCCCCTGGGAAAATAACGTGTGCAGCAGAATGGCTCCTGCACGCCTTGTCTGATGTGAAAGAGCCGTCCACCTGCACGCGTTAAATAGCCTGCGGGGTGTCATCGGGATGCAGCAGTGCGACGTAATCAGCGGCAGTAGTAATTAATTCAACCCGCCGGGAAAACGCCAGCTCCCGCCGATTAAAAGCTCCCGGGTGCGTCGTACCGCAACGAATCGAAACGCAGCGCCGGGTGTAAAAGGTAAAATGAAAGTCTATGGACTTTCATTTTACCTTGGTTAACGCAAAGTTTCGACTTTGCGTTGAAACGCAGCAAATGGGCTCTAGTGTGAACGAGCCCTAAGGCCCCGTTCACACTTGTTAAAATTCACATTTGCTGTGTGTTATTGAAAACATTTTCAGTGGCATCCAACTGTATTTTTTTCATGCGGTTTGCATTTTGCCATTTTTGTGCATTTTTAAAAGACAGCTGAAGTGAGAAGAATATAGATGCTGCCATATGCATTTCCTTTTAAACATTGCAATTTCCCTAGCAGTCCTGCTGATACTTATAGCCATAGACCCTGAACAAGCATGTAAATCAGGTGCTCTTACTGAAGTCTTTGACTGGATTCAGGTGTGTTATTCAGACACTACTGCAAACAAGGAGATCTGCAGGACAGCCAGGCAACTGGTATTGTTTAAGGCTGCATTTCCACTTGTGCGGTGCGGAATCGCCGGGAAATCACCGCAGACGAAATCGCATGCGGGTGCGATTTTGCATGCGTTTTTTCACGCGATTTCGCATGCGATTTCGCATAGGGTAGTAGGTGGGCGATTTTAACCATGTCACTGCCTGTGTAAATTAACATCACCTCCTATGCGAAATCGCATGCGAAATCGCGGGGAAAAACGCATGCCAAAATCGCATGCGATTTCCCTATTAGATACATTGTATGCGATTCGCTTTGCGGTGTGTGGGGAGCGAATTCTGACGGCTCTGCCATGCAGATTTTCCCCGCACACAAAAACGCTCCGCACAACGCACAAGTGGAAACAGGCCCATGCACTTGTATTGGCTGTGCGAATCCGCATGCGGACAACGCATGCGGATTCGCTATAGTGGAAATGAGCCCTAAATGGAAATAAATATGGCAGCCTCTACAGGTATATGTACCTCTCTTTTCAAGTGTCCTTTTAATCATGCCGCAGTGTTGCTTTTCTCATGTGCGATGTGTGAATCGCATTTAATGTAAGACAAAAATTGTAATCTTTCTGTGAAAATCGCATGTGAAGTTGATTAAATACATTTTCATGTACATTACCTTTCTTGGTATGAATGAAAAATATTTGCGTTGTAAACAACCACCTAAAACAAACACACAAAAAAATCAAAGGACAACACCCCAGAAATCCCCAAATCCACAACTGAACATCTCTAAAATGTAGAAAATTGCCTGCAGAACTGACATGAATACGTTTGAATGCTGGTAACCTACATGAGGTCTCTTACACTACATGCGATTCCGATTTTGGTGCGATTTTACATGCGATTCCGATTCTTGATGTGATTCAAGTCCTGCATGACGTGTTTTTTTTTCTGTATTTTCTTCTCGTGTGGCTAGCATCCAGTGATAATAGTGAATCGGAAATCAGAATTGTGATTTGCAGTGTAAAAAAAGCTTAAAAAGACTCTGAAGTCTCTAAAAAAAGATATTTTTATTTCAAAAATATGTTTCATATTTTATCCCTAACTAAAACCGCCGCATCCCCGCCGCTATGAACTATCTAAATCCCCCCAAACTCCCCGGGGCACACTACTGGGAGCGCTTCCGTGTCAGGCAGGGCTATGAGCCGCAGCCCTGCCTCACACGCGTGTGTCAGCCCGGATCGCCACCTCTCCCCTGCCCCTCTCAGTCTTCCTTCACTGACAGACGCATGTGAGGCAGAGCTGCGGCTCATAGTCCTGCCTCACACGGAAGCGTACAGGGCAGCAAAATCCACGACCAAGAAAGTTGTGGATTTTGCAGGGGAGAGGGAGGGGGGAGTTTGGGGAGATTTAGATCGTTTATAGCGGCGGGAATGCAGTGGTTTAGTTAGGGCTAAGGTATTAAACACTTTTATGAAATGAAAAGACTTTTTTTAGAGACTCTCTTTAAGGCCCTGTTCACAGTGGTTAGTTGTGTTGCAGAATTATTCTGCATGTCATCTTACCGCCCATACAGTTCAATGGGGCTGTTCACAGTGCTGCGTTGTAACTTATCGCGTTATTCTAACTTTCTGCATGCAGGATTTGTATTAAAGTCTATGTCCCTTCTCCATTGCAGTTCACACTCATTATAATGCATGTGTTATGCAACTGACCACTGTCAACCTAGCCTTAACCTCCCTGGCGGTATGATTATTTCTGGATTTTAGGGTCTGAAAGCAGCATCATTTTTTTCAAACACTTTTAGGGCTTGTTCACACTGCAGGTGTTTTCGGCTTTTTTATGCCTGCGTGCGCTTTTTAAAAACGCCCCCCGACCGCATGGACAATGAATGTCTATGAGAGGGTTAATTTCAGCATGGGTTGTGCGCTGTGCGACTAGCAAAGCAGTGCATGGGCCATTTTCGGGGCAATTCCGCCTCAATGGAAGGTATCGGAAAAACGCAAAACGCTCACCAAATCGCTTTGTGCAGCGATTGCGTTTGCAATTTTAAGAATAAATACATTGGATTTATTTTTTTCCAGGTCAAACATTTCACTTCCTGACTTGCATCAGGGAGTAAATTAAAAAAACGCTCGGGAAGAACAATTAGAAAACCGCTTAGCACAAAAACGAATCGCCCACCCAAGCGCCGGGAATAATAAAAAAATAGGCATCAAACGCCCAACGCTAACGTCCACACAAACGGAACGCAATGTGAACAAGGCCTTAGATCCTAAAAATCATACCGCTAGATAGATCTGCAGCAGCCCTGCACCTTACTTACCTCCCATGGATCCTGCTCGGAGTTACCACTCTGGGCTGTGGCTTTACAGCCCAATCTTGAATCGGGGTTACCGCCAAGGAGGTTAAAGGACAACTGAAGTGAGAAGGATATGGATACTGCCATATGTATTTCCTTTTTAAACAATACCCGTTGCCTGGCAACCCTGCTGATCTATTTGGCTGCAGAAGTGTCTGAATAACACCAGAAACAAGCATGCAGCTAATCTTGTCAGAGCTGACAATAATGTCAGAAACCCCTGATCTGCTGCATACTTGTTTAGGGTCTGTGGGTAAAAGTATTAGAGGCAGAGGATCAGCACGGAAACCAGGCAACTGGTATTGCTTAAAAGGAAATAAACATGGCAGCCTCCATATACCTCTCACTTCAGTTGTCCTATAAAAGAGATTCTTTCTAGGCAGAGAAGAGGGGATAGAGGCTGATTGCTGATAGTGTTTACAAAAATACAAAAGAAAAATCTGCATAGAGATTTCAGGTCTGCTATAAGTCATAACTCCAAGAACAAGAATGGTTTTATTATCACATTATGGCTGTGGCAGGGATTAGATTGTGCGCTTCTCTGAGGGATAATAAAGACAGGAATTGTTCAATGCTTTCTGTAAAGCGTTGTGGAAAATGTCAGCGCTATATAAATGCATAATAGTAATGCCAAATCCCTTACGTTGTTTGTGAATTGAAGCCATTGTCTGTTGCCTAAGCCCCAGCGCTCTGACAGCAGGCTATACATGCAGTGTCCTGAAACTTGGCAGGATGCACAACCCTGCACAAAGGGATTTCCTCTTATGGAACTCCTGCTTTTGTTTTCTATTTATAATTTATAATATAAAGCAGGTAATTAATACCCAGCCGGAATTAGAGTGCTAAAGGGAGCCCTCAGGCGACTTTCACTAGTGCTAGTGTGCCACTGTGACGTGAGCAGCAGATAAGAGCGCTGGCATATGATAACAGACTCCCTCTGTGATCCAGTGCTGCAGACCTGCTGGTATTATAACCTGCAGGCCTGGAACTAACATCCTTCCTGTGAGTCAGACACTCATTCCTCCACTGTGTGCGAAACCAAAACACCGCTACACTATTGTTCCTGCAGCCTGGAAACACTATTTTCTACAACTATAACTGTATGTCAAGCTGACCTGTCAGCAAACCTAAAAGTTACGCATTCATGTAAAACTAACGTTCTGAAACAAAATCTGCAAGACATCTGTGAAGGGTTGTTTGATAATTACTTACATAGGTGTATAATACCCAAACGTACTGGTCTAAATACTGTAATTCTGTTCTAGAAGATGTGTGTCTGAAGGAGTAGATAGTACTCCATCCTCCCATACTCTCTCTCAATACGGGGAGCATACTATTCCCCCTCCAAGTTGTAGCAATTTGGAGAGAGATGTAGTTCGGGATCTGGCAACCGCCAGAGCCACGAATTACCATTATGCAGGGCGTGCAGCATAGCATTGCTGCTATGACGGCGTCAGCTTCGCACTCATCGACGGGCGCTGAAATGAACTGCTTCACTGCAATATTAGCAGTAGCCGTCTCACAAGGTGCTTTTCTCCCACTCCTGTGTAGAGCGTAAAGCTGCTTGACAATGACAGTGGAACATAAACATGCATCACGCAACTATAACTGATTTTTCTTATTTTGCAAAGCATGAAGGGAGCTGAGTATCAAGAGAGCAAGGGGCCGTTTCTTATGAACCAGTGCTCAGCGCAGTTCCACTCAGAGGCAAATGTCTGTACTGACAGTGTGCATCTGCCTGAAAACCCCGCCATATTCCCAGACTGAAGTAGATGCAGTGTCTGCCTGTTGGCTGCTCACACAGTACTACTTCATAAATGGCATCATTTGAATGAACAACAGGGTAACTGATCTTGTGACCAGATTGGTAACTAAACAGTATTGGTTTGTGGCGGCTTTGTTACAGCTGAAATGAATTTCATTAGTTTATATAAATTGTCGAGGTACATAACAGCGATTTTCCTACTTGCCAAGATGTGCCCTTAAAGCATCCCAGAAATGGCATGTAACATGGAAAAATAAACACGTGTATGCACAGTCCCAATCTAACTTTGAACTAGGTTGCCTTGTTTTTCTCACTGTGAGGGCTTGTTCACAAAAAGAGCAATTTTGCGCTTTTTTTAGCGCTGGCGATTTTAAAAATCGCCTTAAAAGCGCTGGTGAAATGTTAGCTTATGTGAGTGTTCCCAAACGCTGCTCCTGCACCATTTTCTGAGCGTTTGCGATTCAATAGAAAGTATAGGGAAATCGCAAAGCGCTCGAAAAAGAGCTTTGAATTGAGATTTCCCTGGCGCTTTCATGAAAAAATACATTATATGACTGACGTCAGGAAGGGGAAAAAAATCTCTCTGCAAAAGCACTTAGAAAAGCTTTTCTAAGCAAAAATCACTGGAAAAAGCGATGACAAAATCGCTCAGCGCTTGCGATAGCACTGTCGATTTATAATGTGAACAAGGCCCAAGGGTTAATTATCCCGAGCTATAAATAATGGTTTCTCTACAATAGGAGGAGTCAACTGCAGGGTAACTTTCACTGATAACTATTTAGAGGTCACAAAGCTCCTGTGTGACTGAGAAAAAACACTTGTAAGTGCAATGGATAATGTGCCGCATAACAGAGTGGAGACACATTCTAGATTCGCGGCAGGGGCGGCACCAGAACCATATGTCACGTATACAAAGCTTGAGCTTAGCCACAGCGATCACGCTGATGATGGTGTTTTATGCTAGAAATAAAAATATTTATTTGCATTTCCACACTGAGCGATTAGGAGTCTGTTAGCAGTGAGGCTTTGATAGTAAATTATAGTTCTTTTTTAAATGTTTTTATATGCAACCATCTCTTGTCAACCTTGCATATGACAAAGTTGCATAAAAAAAGCAAAAGCAGCACACACTGTATAATCAGAGCAAGATAAAATGTTTGATGTGATATATATGTGAAGCTCACTAGAGCAACCTGTGAAGAATGTCCTGAATTGCCATATGCTTACTGTCTATGTTTCTTGCAGTTGGCAGGATATCGTTGTTGGTGCTCCTCAGTATTTTGAGAAGGAGAACAAGGAAATCGGAGGTGCGATCTACGTGTACATAAACGAAGCTGGCAAATGGGCAAACGTCAGGCCAAAACGCATTGTAGGAAACAAAGATTCCATGTTTGGTATTGCCGTTAAGAGTATTGGAGACGTAAACCAAGATGGCTTTCCTGGTAAGTTTACCAAACACACAAGAGGAGAAACTCACTCCCAAACAGTTCTCTGCTGCTTTATAAAGCCTGCAGGCTGCTTATAAGCCAATGAGAAGTGCACACATATGTTACACCTAGCTTGCAGTGATTAATCAAACAGAAGCTGAGCAAGTCAGCCAGTCGTTGGAGAGGGCTTCAGTTGCATATAGACAATGGCTATATGACCAGCAGGGGGCACCAGCGTGCAGGATATTCCCTCTCATCTGCCTCCCTCCTAACTAAACTGCATGGGATACTACAATAAAATTAAAAACAATGGTGCATGAGCCAGCCTGGGGCCCCGGGAACTCTCACTGCCCGGGGCCCCAGAACCAGCATCTAACACCATATGTGAGCGCAGTCGAGCCCTGGAGCTGCCACCCCCAAGGCCTGTCTCCAACTGCTCTAAAACTTACCAAACACACAAGAGGAGAAACTTTCCTGGTAAGAACATTGAGCATAATTACGTTGATTCTCTACAAAGCCTATAAGTGTACATTGGTGAAATAGAGTAATGATAGAGCACCGATTGCTATACAAGCTCAGAAAATCACCCAGTCCCACCCTGACAGCTGTTCTCGCTATCTTTGCACTTAATAAATTTTTTTCAACAATAAAGCTTTTATTGATTCAACAAAAAAAGTACAAACAGCGTTTATATTTGTATTCAAGTAAAAAATACATATTTTAGATTACGGTATCAGTCAGAACTAGGGTGCTTAGGCTTTTGTTTCTATAAGGCAATGAAAACAGTATCACATATCTTAATTTAGCTCAATAGGATATCATGTCCCTGTGGATCAATAACCAAAAGTCCAGTGATTCGTGACCTACGGGAGGTCTTAGAATGTCCTTAGGTGCTATGAGAAAGAAAAGGGATTAGATTTACAGGTACAGTAGACTAATTTGAGAAGATAACCATCTTACACCATCTTATCCTCCCAAGGTGACCATACTCTGTCGAACCGGTCCCCCTCATCGTATAGAGAAGCTGTTATTTTCTCCATCCAATAGTATTCGTTTAATTTATGTTTTAGAGCCGTTCTACTCAACGTAGGGGATTTCCATTCTTTAGCGATGATAGCTTTGGCTGCATTACAGAAATGGGTAAGTAGTTTGTTGCTATGAGTCGGGAGGAGAGGATCAGCACGACAGAACAGGGCCACCCACGGGTCCAGGGCAATTTCTGTTCCTATAACTGTAGATGCCATGTGGAAACATACATTCCAGAAATTTTGTACTATGGTACAGGACCACCAGCAATGTACATGGTCTGCTTGCTCTGCACAGCCTCTAAAACATAAACCTGAAGTGGAAAGGCCCCTTTTGAGTAAGAGTGAGGGTGATCTATACCAATCATACAGAATCTTGTATCCTCTTTCCCTCACAAGGCTATTCCTAGATGATTTGGCAAGGTTTAGAAAAAGATTTTCCCAGTCCTCCAGGGACCATACCTTCTGAAGTCTCTCTTGCCACTTTACCATGGCCGGGGAGATTTCTTCCAAATGTTGGTACCAACCCTCATGATAAAATAAAGATATCATACCTGGTGTGTGCTTATAGTTATGAAACTCTTTGCTGATAGGGTGGGGGGTGGCTTCAATACCTTCCACTGCACAGCTCTGGATAAAATGCCTAATTTGGAGGTATCTAAAAAAGTCTTTGGACTGCAGATTGTATTTAGTTTGTATTTCAGGCCAAGGAGCTATCACTCCATCTGGAGCTATATCTTTTAATCTGAGGGGGCCTAAGTGGAGCCAATTTGTCCAGGGTTGGATTTCTAGTCCTGGAGGAAAGTCTAAATTTAGGAGAATGGACTCTTCAAGGGAGTGTCTGTTAAGGAGCCCCAATCTATGGTATTGTCTCTTCCAAATAAATAGGGATTCCTGTATGACAGCTATAGGTCTTACTTTGTCTAGGACCGACCTCTTAGTCCAGAGCAATGATGATAGAGGGAAGGGATGTGATAAGGCTGCTTCTAGATCTACCCACCTAATTGTACCCCGAGGGGCTGACCATTGTGTCAGCTGAGCTATCCTGGAGGCGTAATAATAATTGAGTAACATAGGGGCGCCTAGTCCCCCTTGATTTTTACCCCTAGCTAAAAATTTGTAGCTTATCCTGGGAGTTTTACCTGCCCAGATAAATTTTGTAAAATGTGACTGCAGTTTTTTAATATCTGGGAGGGAAATTCTAATAGGGAGGGCTCTGAAAAGGTAGAGGATTTTGGGTAAAGCTGTCATCTTAAGTGCATTTATGCGACCAGTGAGAGAGATGTTAAAATGGTTCCATTCGTTAAGTAGACTATGCAGTTTGTTTATGATGGGAGTGTAATTAGCTGCATAGAGTTGCGCAATGGAAGGTGTGAGGATTATACCTAAGTATTTCAGCCCCTTACTTTGTATTTTAAATTTAAAGGAGGTTGCCAGAGCTTCCTGTTGGGAGTATGTCATCCCAAATGCCAGGGCTTCTGATTTAGTACGGTTGACCTTAAAGCCAGAAACAGTACAGAACTCATCTATAAGATGGAACAAGGCCGGCAATGAGGTGTGAGGGCTGGAGAGGGTGAACACCGTATCATCTGCAAACAATGCTATTTTGAATTCCTCCTCCCCAACCCCCACCCCCCTAACATCCGCCGAATTTCTTACCAGCAGGGCCAGGGGTTCTATGCACAGGGCAAACAGAAGGGGAGAGAGAGGGCACCCCTGCCTCGTACCATTTTTTATTGGGAAGGATTTAGATCGGAGACCCATATTACAGACCGCTGCCATTGGTTGTGTGTATAGGGCACGTACTCCATTTAGAAATTCCCCTGAGATCCCAAATTTTTGTAAGACCAGACGTAGGTACCTCCAGTCAACCCTATCGAAGGCCTTCTCTGCATCCAGTGACAGAAGCAGAGAAGGCCCTCTAGTATGATTCATGACTTCTATGGTATTGATCATTCTCCTAGTGTTGTCAGTTGTCTGTCGCCCCATTACAAACCCCGTTTGGTCCGGATGGATGACTTTTGGGAGTAAGGTATTCAACCTGTTAGCCAATATTTTGGAGAAGATTTTAATATCTGAGTTTATTAATGAGATTGGCCGATAATTCGAGATTTCGGCACAATCTCTCCCTGGTTTGGGGATGACTACCACAGAGGCCTGTAAGAATTCAGGTAATAAATCTTCCTCTCCTAGTAGTAGCTTATTAAAAAGCGAAGTCAATACCGGGGTGAGTTGTGACTTAAATTTTTTATAAAAAAGAGCCGTGTATCCGTCCGGCCCCGGAGCTTTACCGTTCTTCAAAGATGTTATAGTAAGCTCAACTTCCTTATGAGAAATGCGGGCATTTAATTTAGCTTTATCTTCTTGGGAGAAGGAGGGTATCTGAATGCTATCAAGGTATTGAAGAATAGATCTAGCTGGTGTCAGGGACTTGTCTGTGGTGGTGCCATTGTATAGATTTGTGTAGTACTGTGCAAACAAGTCCACTATGTGGGATGGGTCATAGGACTTATTTCCTAGCTGGTCTCTGACAGGGTGTATCCTATTCTGTGCTAGCCTCTGGGATAGTTTGCGTGCCAATAAGGTGTCAGGCTTATTAGCTTTATCATAATATTTTTGGTTTGTGAGTCTTAAGGATCGTTCTGCCTTCTTAAAAAGGATTGCACATAGTTCCTGTCGAGCCACTAATAGCTGGTCCAGGACATCCTTGCCCCCAGAGTCAATATGTAATGTCTCAAGTCTCCTGATCTGTTGTTGGAGTTTTTTAATTTTTGCCTCATCAGCTTTTTTCCTCTGGGACGATATTTTAATTAATGTGCCTCTAGTTGTGGCCTTCAGGGCTGCCCAATGTATGCTCCTTGATGTATCATTCGGGGAGTTATGTGCTAAATATTGTTTTATGGTTTCAGTTACCTCTGCTTGAACTTCGTGGTCCTTTAATAAAGACTCGTTTAGTCTCCACTGAAATTGTGTGAAAGGACTTCTAGTGCTTATTGATGTACTGACTGAGGAGTGGTCAGACCATGAAATCTCTGACATTTCTGTCATCTTAGACTTTTCTAGGAGTGTCGCATCCATTAAGATAAAATCTATCCTGGAGTACGTGCCATGGGGATGGGAGTAGAATGAGTGCCCTCTCTCTCCCGGGTGTGCCGCTCTCCATGCATCCCAGACGTTCACTTCCTGCATAAAGGATATCAGGGCCTTGCTAGGAGATCTACGCTGAGACGGGCTAGCAGGGAGAGTGTCTAGAACGGTATTGAAGTCTCCTGCTATAAGAAGTTTGCCCTCCCTGTGCAATGCTATTTTAGACGCCAGAGAGTCCAGAAAAGGTTTTAACCCTTCCGAGGGGGCATAAACACATACAATAGTGTAAGTGCATCTGGATATCGTGGCAATGACAATCAAATATCTGCCTCCTGGGTCCCTAATAACTTTAGAAATCTCTAGAGCAATATTCTTTTTTAAAAGCACGGCCACTCCACCTTTCTTTAAACCGGTTGATGCATAATATGTATGAGGGTACGCTTTATGCCAAAATTTGGGTTCGGTGCCTTTCTTAAAGTGTGTCTCCTGAAGGAGAAGTATATCTGCTTGCTGACTTTTGTAATAATTGCTCACCATTCTCCTCTTTTGGGGGACATTCAGCCCCTTCACATTGTGAGTTATAATTTTGAGGGTGGTGGGAGCTGTGTGACTAGATGCGTCCGAAGGGAGTTCGGTGGTTATGGTCTGGGCCATCTGAAGTATGGAGTGGACGTGCTTCTGCGATATAATGACACCATAGGGTTAAATACTAATATCACCATAGGGATAACAATAGTAGTGACTGAATACCAGTGAAATAACGCTTTGTGGTACTTATATAAACATATAACAATGGTAACCTGTAACCAAGAAACCATAACATTGGTAAACCGAAATAAGAAATAAAACTTTGTTAACTTTGCCATATATGACTTGGTAAGGCAGGGAGTCTAGATTCAGACTTCCCTAATATGCTTATTGCCTGCTGCGTGAGTGGTGTATGCAGCGTTCCAAGGGGGTCGGTATGCCTCAGGGGCCAAATCCGAGTGGTAGAGGTCTGAATTCGGACCAGGGCCCATAATCACCAGGTAATAAAGCAGGCAGGGTCTCCTCTCGACCTGTTGACAGTATGTGCTGCTGATAAGCAATCGGGGTCGAGGTTTGAGATAACAGACATAACAGTACTCAGTATTCCGTGTTGGCTGCATGTTCGCGTTGGCTCATGTTTCGCGTGGCCTTTCTGGACCGCACTTTTGTCCATGTTACACGAGGGGAAATTACCCGACTTTGAGGAGAAGCTGTGGGTGCTGTTTGATTCGTAGGAGATTCAATGCCCAATTTGTCTAGTGTGTCCTGTATCATATGTGGACCGTAGACCACTAGTTGGCGGCCATTATGTATCACAATGAGCTTGAATGGGAACCCCCACCTGTACTTGATCTTGTTAGGTACTAGTAAAGAGGTGAGAGGCTTCATATCTTTTCTTCTTTTCAGCGTGATCTGAGACAAATCAGGAAAGAAGGTGATATGCTCATCTCCGAAAGTAAGGTCTGGCGAATTGCGTGTATAGGAGAGAAGGGCCTCACGAGTGCTGTAGTAGTGAAACCGCAGTATAATATCCCGCGGCGGCTCGTCATCTCGTGGTTTGGCTCTGAGCGCCCTATGTGCTCTGTCCATGCGTAGCTCTGCAGGAGGTATGTCGGGGAGTAGAGACGCAAAGAGGGATTCAAGATAAGGTGTAATTTCAGTGATCGATTCTGGGACCCCTCTCACTCTAAGGTTATTCCTCCTATCTCTATTTTCCTGATCTTCTTGCCCGTCTTTAAGGGCCTGTACATCAGTGCGGATCTCCGCTATGTCCTGCTCTGTCTGCGTGCAGAAAGCCTTAACCTCATCCACCTCCTCCTCTAGCTCGTGCAGTCTCTCGCCCAGCGCGGCTATCTCCCCCCTTATCTCCTTAACAACACTAGTATTAGATGTTTTTACCAGCTTCTCGATGTCCTGGTATAGTTGTTTAAGGTCTGCTTTGGTGGCGGTGCCTGCTGTGGGGGAGGCCGTGTTCTGGCTTTGAGCTGCTTCTCCGGCCGGGCGGGCGCCATCTTGAGAACTCCCCGTCTTGTTCTTGCGGGCGAACATTTCTGGGATCCCAGGGTCTGATTCCGCACCGGCTTTCTTGGGGCCCATCCTGGGGATGGTGGGCGCTGCCAGGGCTTCTTTCCGATAGAGAGGAGAAGGTTTCAGCGAGGTAAGGGAGCTGTGTTAGGCCGAGTTGGTCGGAGCTCTCTCTACATGCGTCCTCTCAGCGGCGCGTCCAGGCTCCGCCCCCTGCACTTGATAAATTTGATGCAACTCAATCTTTATAGCCCGATACATTTAATCTTCTTATTACTTTGACTTTTGTTTCAACGATAAAGCTCTAGTTCACCCTCATGGATTTTTCCTCATTAGTAATAGCTGCCTCCCATAGTGATTGGATGCGATCACTAGGGTTCAGGGACCCAATGCTGTGTAGATGCATCGCTATACTGTTGCCTAGCAATGTCTGTACAGCATTGAGGTACGCCAACTATGCGCCATAACGATCGCATCCAGTTGCTACAGATGCACAGACTGGCGATCTTGGTACACTACATGCCCATCTAGTGATAAAATATAGCATGTATGGTATTATTTTAATTGGGACGAGCCAAATAATGTATTTTGCAGCATTTTACAATTGTGGCACTTGTCATGTGAAAATTAGGAAGGTTGAAACATGAAAAAAATTTGTAATGTTTGTGTTTTAATATTCCCTGATAAAATCTCTGCAAAATTAAACATTTCTTGGAAAAATACTATGTAAAGAATGCCTAGATTATCCTGAAAAAAAGAATAAATGTATTATTGTGATGGCATAAGTAATTAAAAGTTATTGCTGTATCAATAGTGACACAGCCAAAATGCCCAAATTGTCTGAAGTCTTAAGGGTAAAAACTCAGGAATGCAAAGTGGTTAAACATAAAGTTTAAACTCATTTAACAGAAATATCCACTCTGAGGTAAGCATATTGTTAGATTTCCAGTTGTTGTGCCCATCCTATGGCTTTAGTACATAGGGGGATTATTCCCAAAACTTAGCTCATGAATGATCTGTCCTTAAAGAGAAGTGAAAACTTACTTGGGGCTTCTACCAGTTCCAACCGCCCTGTGCCCGTGCTGTCACTGAGTGATGCTCCAGTCCCCCACAGTTGCCCCTCTTTTGGCAAGGCGACTCAGCAAGTCAGTGGCCACAGGGCCGCTCATATCCTGGATCCTGCTCCTGCCCCCAGGTATGTTCTGTGCTGCACAGTAGAGATTTTCTCGCACTATGCATACGCAGAGCGCTCCCGTCCAGGGGATCAGTAGAAGCCCCAGGCACATTAACCTGTTTTGTTTTTTTTTCATTTACTTTATGGGCAGCACGGTGGCGTAGTGGTTAGCTCTCTCGCCTTGCAGCGCTGGGTCCCTGGTTCGAATCCCAGCCAGGGCACTATCTGCAAAGAGTTTGTATGTTCTCTCCGTGTCTGCGTGGGTTTCCTCCGGGCACTCCGGTTTCCTCCCACGTTCCAAAAACATACAGATACGTTAATTGGCTCCCCCTAAAATTGGCCCTAGACTACAGTACTTACACTACATAATATAGACATATGGCAATGGTAGGGATTAGATTGTGAGCTCCTTTGAGGGACAGTTAGTGACAAGATATATATATACATTGTACAGCGCTGCGTAATATGTTGGCGCTATATAAATACTAAATAATAATAATAAGGTTCCTTTAAGCTAACTGAACCCTTTTTTGGGGGGTTGAACTTGATATAAGGATGTCTTTTTTTTCAATCACACTATGGGTTTGATTCACTAAAGCGTGATCACAGCAGTTATTACGCGATCTGCGCAAACAGCATTTCTTGATCGCGCACAAACCTTCGCTTATCACGCAAAGTAGCACCGTTCACGCGCAAACCTCTGCGCACGGCAGAGCGCGTGATAACTGCTGTGATAGCAGTTATCACGCTTTAGAGAATCAAGTCCAATGTTATTTATCAATTGCCACCTGATGTGGCACAACAACCATCGAGCCCTCTCTGATCAGGGATCCATACCTACCACACAGCACATCAATATTCAATAGAATATTGTTCAAAGTGTTTAGTGCAATGCAACGCTATGGTCCATCGATCAACCACCACTGCTGCATTCCCGTAACTCAGTCTTGGTGAAGCCGTGGGTAGATTGATTATCAGAGAGATGACAACTGCTAAATCATCTGCATGATTACTTTACATTGTTATATGCTGAAAAAAAATATGTGACATTTTCTCTTCTAGACATTGCAGTTGGAGCACCGTACGATGGTGGATTTGGGAAGGTCTATATTTATCATGGGTCCAAAGATGGAATTACAGAGAAACCTGCACAGGTATATTGTTATTGTTTACATCCAAGGAGTAGAACAATAAAAGTACATTTTTTCACATTGTCAAAATCCTTTTGCCCTTAAATACATTTGTATTAGATAATAGAGTGCAAAACTAATACTTTAGAAATATCTGACTAGACAATATAATGTTAGACGGCGCTTTTCTCCTGGCAGGCTCAAAGCGTCAGAGCTGCAGCCACTAGGACACGCTTTTCAGGCAGTAGCAGTATTAAGGAGTCTTGCCCAAGGTCTCCTACTGAATAGGTGCTGGCTTACTGAACAGGAAGAACTGAGGTTTGAACTCAGGTCTCCTGTGTCAGAGGCAGAGCCCTTAACCATTACGCTATCCAGCCATTTTACCAAACCTGAAGGTGAAGCCATCTTAAATAGTGGAATATAAATGGAAAAATCATATCAGTAACAACAGAATTGCACACCACTTGGTATCAGCTTGGGTTAATGTGGCCCTGTTATGGATCCTCGCAAATGAGCAGGGCCACTATCAGGGGGATACAGGAAGTACTTCAGTATAGGGGCTAAAGTGGGGGACACAGAAATGTACCTTATAGGGATGATGGGACGAAGGAAGATCTTGACATGTTTCTTATATAGGGTCCACAACATTCTAAAGGTGGCCCTGCATGTGATTCCAATGTTATATCCTGAAATAGAAACAATGCTGTCTTCTCTCCACCTGGACAGCATGAGTCATCAGAAGGGCGGGGTGAGGAGTGATCACATGGGAGTTAGCAAGATCAGCTGTGACTGGACTGCTCAGCAGTGGATTTGAACTGCAGGATTTTCATATTGCTGGTTAAATTAAAACAGCATCTGTCCTGTTACTAAACACTTTTATCAAACAGTGAATATAACAGTGGTTTCATTTGGTGGTTTATGAATGCATCTACAGCAGAATCTCTATAACAAAAAATTAGTAAGCAACTCTGTATATGTTTTGTGGATAGGATTTACTATGCAACTGCAACTGCCTTGTAGTTAAATTTATGGGGTGGTTTGGAATGTAAATGGGTTTGTCGATCTCACAAAGCATTAAACGTCCCGGTAGTGTGGTCTGTAAAGAACTTATCAATCTGTAAAAGCAAGAGGTAGAGGAAGATCAGAACTGACAAAATTATTTTTATATTTTATGTAATGCTAGTTGTTACAGCTGTAGATGGATTTGTAGCTTATAGGGTAACTCTACCCTTACACATTTTGCTGGACAAGCTGGCATTCTAAACCAGGGAAGTAAAATCATTAGGACACCCTGAGGTGAAAATAAACTAATGAAATTAACAATTGTATCTATCCTCCTTCTCCTAAAAATGACTTTTTAAGATCTTCCACAGTTTTTTATTTTTTATTGAAATCTACTTTTTAAGTTTTTACTGTTTTATTGTTTTTGCTCAATGACACATTCATTGAAGTATGCCAGAGCTAAAATCTATGAACTATTGGCACTTTTTATCTCTTCCCTGCTCTCAGAAGCCATTTTCTGCTTGGAAAGTGTTTTATAGTTGTAATTTCTTATCAGTGAGGGTCACACTGTAGTCTGACCCAGTTCTGACTCAGACAGGAACTGCCACTTACATACCTGATGTTTAACTCTTTCAGGCAGAGGAAGAAATAAAGGAACACAGCATAGCAATTGTATGCTAGGCACTGTACATAGACATGTCTATTATGTCACATGTCACCTCAGGTATCCTTTAAAGCAGCCATTTGTGTCGAGGCAGGGCTTCTTGGCGTTCGCTACATGGCGCCTGAGTTTGGCGCTGCTATAGCAGCAATGCTATAGTCCGTGCACAGGTAATTTGGGGATCCGGCGAGTTGCTGTGACTCGGAGGGGGAATAGTAATTAACGCCGCCCGGAATTTCACTGGCAGCAGGGTGAGCCGTCATTTGACCCACCCTGTGCCGAAGTGAATGGACGGCAAAGTGCTGTGTACGCCATTTGTGTTTGCTCCATTATTGCAGTGCTGCTGCTTGCAGGATCACCTTCATAGGGATCCACTAATCGGCATGTTGGTCCTAGGCGTTACTCTGTAAAACATCCATGGAAGAAAATATGATACATTAAACAGGACACCTTGATTAGAAAAAAATCCTGGAATATAATGTTAAGCTTATTGAGGATCTTCAGCTTTGCAATGTGCCCAGTGCTCATATTTGGCCAGCTGATTGGTCAGCAAAATCCAGCTAATAGATCCTTCATTTTATCGCGAGTGACCAATTAGCAGTGTTGTTTAACTCACACATGCATTTGTAAAGGTGCCCCTACAGTACTCGATTTTCTTGACTCGACAATAAATAATTTTATCGGATCTGGGGAGAAATGATTATGCTCCAATCTGCTCAGTCGATTTTAAATTGGTCGATATCTGGTGGAATCGACCAATTTTCTCAATCAGGCAGGATGGAAAATATTGATCCATTGTGAAAGAATTGGCTACTGTTCACATGATTTAGATTGACACAGAAACAATTTTTGTTTTCAAATTATTTAGACACAACATCGTTCAGCTTGATTAGTGAAGGATAATAACATAGGCTTTCGCTTGCAGTGTGTGGGCCACACTGTTGTTGATCACCCAATAAAGTCCATCACTTGTTCGCTCGATGGCAAATCGTTTAAAGTATGGGCACCGTTATTAGATTTACCTTTGATTAGGTGTGTGAGTTTTCTCTTTAGATTTGCTGAAATTCTTACCTGCAGTATCACAGTCCAGTAATTAATGCAAGTGTTCTTTTGCGCTTTCTTTTAATAAAGATTATTGATGGCAAAAGCACAAACACTCAGTCGTTTGGTTACTCCATTGCTGGAAATATGGACCTGGACAAAAATACATACCCAGATATTGCAATTGGATCCTTGTCAGATTCTATTAATATATTCAGGTAAGCATTATGCATAATAGAGTATATATCATACATTCCTGTTTCTCAAAGGAGCAAATAATCTAATCTCAGTCATAGTCTGGAGGTGGCCGCACCGATTTTTTAAATTTCTATTTAATTCAAGAATTACAATCTATTTTTTTCTGATTGATTGTAACATTTAAAAAATCTGACCAATGTACCACAAACATGTGTTCAAAGTTTTCTCCAATTATGGAAACACATTATTGAAAAAATTGCTTGGGTCTATACATTCAGAAATGTACAATCTACCCTACACCACTCAATGTTTATAAAAATTGATCAGAAAAATCCAGCAATCCTGATTGATTTATATAGAAAAAAAATGGAAATTCCATCAGATTTGTGGAATGAATGTAAAAAAATAGGAATTCAATCTGTCAGTACAACAGATTGTTTTCATTGAACTGCAGTAAAATTGGATCATTATTATTGTACCATGTGTGGCCACCTTAAAGCTGGCCTTACATGTATCAATTTTTCTGGCAGATAAATCTGTGAGATTAGATTTGTTGGAAAATGTTAGTGCAAACAAGCTGAAAGAGGGGTGGGGGAGCAGAAGTAGGCTGAGGGGGTGTGGCAGGTAGTCGCTCCATAGTGCTGCCTAGCCTTTAGCGGTAGAATGCTTGCAGTATGATTGATGCTTGATAGATTTTTGCTAAAATGTATCAAATCGGATTGTCTTATGTAAGATAGGAAATGATCCCTCTATGATTACATTCCGATTGGAGAGGGGTTCATCAGCTTGCCACATCAGACTATAATCAACCAATATATGGCTGGCCAACTTTACGTCATTCCATAGTCTAGGGCCCATTTGGGGGAGGCCAATCTATTAAACCATTTAAATCTGATTTCTGTTTTATGTTTTCACTATTAAGGTCACGCCCTGTTGTCAGCATTAAGAAGACCCTCACAGTGACGCCAGACAAGATTGACTATACGAAGAGGATCTGCACTGCACCCAGCGGAATCTGGTAAGAAGTTGTCTTGGTTGTTTGATTTTTATCCCATAGGATTAGTGAAAGGGAGGAGCTGAGCTCTCAGCGTTCTGCTGAGAAAAACATAGTCCTCACCAGACTTATCCCTTTCATCTATGTAAGCAAAGAAATGATATATCTAAGCCATGTACAACCTAAAACAACCATTCCTGGTCATTGAGGGTGAGGCTTTGGATTTTCATAGGTGTCCTCCAACAACTCTCTGGTTTGGATCTCGCTTGGTTAGTTGCTGTGTAACCACTGCATCAATACACTGCTGATCAAAGTTTGCAACCAAAAAAAACCACTAGATTCTTTTTCAGTAGACGTTGGGGTGCAATATCGAGGGGTTATCAAGGTCATACACCTACCTGATTTTTTCTTGATTAGACATTCATTTTGATGAACACATGCAATTTAAAAAAATAATTCAATTTTAGGGCCCCAGTAGATTGATTTCAACTCAATGATTTATCAAGCCATATTTTATCGATTACGTTAATGAGTGGGAGATGATTGATGTCTTCATTAAGCAGAAAAATGCATGCAGTTGTGACAGTTCTGTAGAAAAATGTGATTGAAATTGAGTAAAGCAAGGTGGTAAAGCAATCACTACTTCCTGCTCAATTTCTCTTCAATGAGTAATGTATAATCTGCTGAATCAGGCCACTGTGTGTGGCATCTTTTGGTGTGCAGATGATAGTCTGTGTTTACCAACCCACCATCTGTAGACTAATGATTCAAGTCCATGATACCTTTATAGTGTTCTAAAGGGTGTCTTTAGGGTATACATGTAATTAGGGTATACATGTAATTAGGGTATACATGTAATTAGGGTATACATGTAATTAGGGTATACATGTATTAGGGTATACATGTAATTAGGCTATACATGTAATTCGGGTTTACATGTAATTAAGGCACCAGGAAGTTTGGGCGCACCCTGCTCCTGCAAAAGTCCTGGTGGTGTTAATTATTATTCCCCCTCTAAGCCGCCACGGGGTAGGACGTAATTAGGCTGCCAGCTATTGCAGCGGCCTATGGTGGCACAGGGTGTGTCCAAATTTCCTGCGCTGTTTTTGCCTGTGTCAGTCACAATTACCCTCCGTACTACAAGCAGTTGTTTTTGTTTCACAGAGTTCCTTCTTTACCTTGTTTAGAAATGTCTGAAAATAAGATAATAAGCCTAGCTTTATGGCGCATACACATATCCAACAAGCGCACAACCATCTGTACGATCTGTATGTCCACATGTCTAAACGACCAACTCATTTACATACTGCACATGCAAGTTGAATGACGAACTGCACGATACAGCCGCATTCAAAAGTACAAGTCGTTCAAATGACTTTTACACATGCTACCAACTGCACGATATCAGCTCAACAGTTGTGTGTGTAGATCCAACGGTTGGATTGGGCAAACCGTCTGTTATCAGTCACTGGTCTAGTTGATTTTGGGTGTACATATACCTGATTTTCGTACAACAGACTAAACCCAGACGATAATCAGGCAGTAGGTTGGTCTGTGTGTACGAGGCTTTAGACACAACAATAACCCTACAAACAGTTTCTTCACACTGTACAGAGGGTGGCTGTTTTTCCAAAGGCTTTAGTTCTACTAGACATTCTCTAAATAAAGTTCAACTTTCTAACATATGTATTTCTTATTTTTTCAGTTTGCAAGTTAAAGGCTGTCTGTCGTATACTGCGCTTCCAGATGGTTACAATCCAGCTTTGAGTAAGTGTATTAAGTTTTACATACTGTACCTGGCAAATGGCTGAAAATTATTTATTAATCAGGGCTCATCCACGCCAGAAATGTTTGAATCAAAATGAGTATTGATATGTCTTATATAGAAGTTGTGACTCTAGATGCTGCTGGGTGGGTGACTCCGGGTGCTGATGGGTGGGAGGGTGACTCGGGGTGCTGCTGGGTGGGAGGGTGACTCGGGGTGCTGCTGGGTGGGAGGGTGACTTTGGGTGCTGTTGGGTAGGTGACTCTGGGTGCTGCTGGGTGGGAGGGTGATTCTGGATGCTGCTGGGTGGTACCTGTGATAAGTGTGCTATCCCTCCTCTGTTCCTCCTCTGTCATTGTGCCCTGGCTGGCTTGGGTGCTGCTGCCTTGAGTCTGATGTCGACAGAAATGTCACGCTCATAGGCAGGCAGCACGCTGGGGGAGGGGGAGAGAGCTGCTACTGTGTATGCGGTCACGCCTTTACATTACTGATTGGCTGAAGAGGGAGGATCAGACCTGGGGCATACAGCCATTCAAAGTCCCACTGCAGGGACGTCCGGCGTGTAACCCGTAATGCTTCCTGGGACAAACTACAGCCCAGGAGAGGGGACTGTGAATTCAGGACATGTCCCAGGTAAAGCGGGACGCCTGGTCACTGTTAATTACCCCAAATTGCAATAGCAGGTCCTGCAGCACTTTTGTAGCATTTGGGCTTCAATACAAAGTATAGGAAAGATGTAAAGTCACTTTTCAATCACTGTACAAATCGATTTTTCAGTGATTTTACTACCCAGAAGAAATCGCCCCCCTCTGTGCATGTGTAGGAGAGCCGACTGGCGTGTCTGAGACAGATTACCGAGACTAATTGCGGCCGAACTATCAATTTTAAAATGGTCACAAAAGAATCTAAAATTATTGAATGTTTGAAAATAATTTGTTTGATAAGGTTTTCTTTCAGTGAGTAAAACATTTTTATTTTATTGAAGACAATCACGAGTCATCAATCATTCTTATCTTATCAGATGGATGTGAGAGAACACGGAAAAGCCGCCGCGTGTGCTGATAGCAAGGCGGCTGATTCCGTGTCCGGTGCGGCGGTTTGCACGCGGAAGCGTGCGTCTGATGGTCTGAGGGAACGCGGAGAGGCCGCCACATGTATGGACAGCAAGGTGGCTGGTTCCGCGTCCAGCGCGGCGGGTTGCACACAGCAGCGTGCATCTGGTGTGGCTGAGTCTGTTAGTGCACATAGGTTCAGGAATACGCGCACGCGCGCTGAGAGGCAGAACTTTTATGATGGCCAAGGAGGGATCAGCTGACCAGGCTGGTCAGCTGATCTCAGAGCTGGTAACCATTAGTTCATCACTTAGGGGTGGCGCCAGAGAGCACTGCTCTATATATAGTTACTGCTGGCCACTCACAAGTTGTCTGCCGTTGCGATCACCACGTGGAAGCACTCAGACCTTAGTCAGATCCAACAGTGTGTTTGAACCAGGAGGACCTGGGAATTCACACTGAGCCAGATTACTTGTGTTATCATTTTGTTTTACTTCAGACTAGTTCCAGGGTGTAGAGACCACGGACCTCACACCCAAGACTAGGGAACTTGTGTTATCATTCTGTTATACATCAGACTAGTTCCAGGGTGTAGAGACCACAGACCTCACACCCAAGACTAGGCATTGTTTGATATTTGTTATGACCTGTTGCTTTCCTGACTATTCCTCTGCTCTCTGATTCGGTACCACGCATATCTGATATTCCGTTGCCAAACCTTGCCTGTCTTGGATACTGAATCAGCTTTCTGTCTTTGTACTTTGTCTGTCCGTGAGTTGCCGACCTGGCTTGCCCGACCTCGAGAGCTATCTCTCCCCTTAAGAGATAGTCTCCAGATCTGTCAGTGACATCCACCTTCAAGTGTCACTCACTCTCTGGTCCTTCCTACCTTCAGCCTGACTCCACCCCTTGGAGAGTCTCAGGCTGCTGGGAGGTTTCTGTACTCTCTAAGAGCAGTATTGCCCATACTGCCTAAAATCACCTGCTCAGCAGGTGCGTTACTCAAAGTTATACTGTTACACCAAACACACTTACGATTACATACAGGTGTCCAGAGGTTAGTACTATATCTGTATTATTAGTGATTCTGCAGATCATCCATAATCGGGTATATATCTGCATTCTTGGTGATACTGCAGATCACCAATAATCAGATTCTCTCTGCGTGCTGACACCGATCGTTACAATGGATTTTGCAAAGATGTGATCATATTAAAGGATCACTGAACAGTCCTAAAAAGACAATACTGAATTTACCTGGGGCTTGCTCCAGCCCCTTATAATCTGCGACGTCCCTCGGGGTCCTCTGAGTCCGCCTGTTCTCTTGCTAGCCATTTTGTTACCTGCACAACCTGGCTGGGAGTTGTGCGCAACTGTTTTCGAAAGCATGAAATGCGCAGAACATTCACGGCAACAGGAGCGCGATGGAGACAGGCATGCGGACGGCCGCACATGCGCAGTTGCGCAAGACTCCTGCCCGGGTTGCGCAGTTAACGGAGCCACCAGCGAAAGAATGGAGAGGGGCCCAGAGGATGCCAAGGGACCTCATGGACTCCGGGGGGCTGGAGGAAGCCCCAGGTAAGTTCAGTATGGCATCTTTTAGGTTCATTCAGTGTCTCCTAATGAATCATACATGCCATTGAACAATTGCTGTTGATATATGTGTGGCATCATTAACAGTTTTTCTGTTGACTTGGTAACACAAGTTCACTTTTAACTATCCATAAATTAACCCCTGAAAAGGTTTTAGCAGATGCTAAAATGTGAATACTGCATAAAGGTATATATTCATATAGGCACGTGTATACATGTATGTGTGACAACAACATCGGGGCCCTTCTTGCCTGGCAGCAATAACATCCCTCAAACTCAGAGCAGCTGTATTCCAATATAAGCTCCAGGGTGTCCAAAATAATGTGGTTTCACCTAGTATTCGTGCAAGCAGGTCCACCTATAAAGCTTTATTGACATCCCTTTACTGGTCGGTAGTGATCTACATCAAGCAATAATGTTTTCTTTCAGCTCTAAAGTATACGCTTGAAGTTGAAAGTGAAAGGACAAGCAAGGGTCTGTCATCCAGGATCGCCAACGTCCCAGAGCCCCTAACAGGAGAAGTCATCCTGAGACAACAGAACGCACAGAAGTGTTTCACACACACGCTTCATCTCCAGGTAAGGACATTGAAGGAAGGGGTTTCTTGGTAGAACAGCGTTGTTAGAGAAATTAGTTGAGTTGATGGGGGAGTGAAGAGTTGAGTGAAAACTTGGATTTATAAATAAGAGCTGTTACCACAGTAAAGCAGATTTGTGCTGATACAGCTCCTACATCCCACTTGTGAACAACCTGAGTGGGAGGCAGCAGAGTCTTACCTATATACTGGCCTCTAAAGAGAATCTTTTTAAAAAAAAAAAAAAAAGCCCCTATGGGGTACTTACCTTCAGAGGGTGAAGCTTATGGATCCTAAACAGGCTTCCCCTGTCCTTCTCAGCAGAGGTGATCCAGCCCTGGCTCCCTGGACACAGAGTGACAATAATATTTACTATTGCTGCTGCACACATGCGCAGTAGAGGGTCTCTGCTCAAGCTCTGACGGAAATAGCTGGGCCTAATCGGGTCCGCTTTACTGCACAGGCGGGACCCGATTAGGCTCGGCTATTCCTGCTGAAGCCCAAGCGGAGGGGCGCTGACGGGCATGTACCCACATCAACAGGGGGGGGGGGGGGAGGGGAACCAAAGTGTTGGGGGGTTAGGGAGCCGAGTGTGCAGATGCCTCACTAGTGTGCACAATGGCAACGTGTTCCACACCTATGCGGGAGGGGGAGAGAGAGAGCCAATGGAACGGAACAGTTGTGACGTCTTGTGGTGGTGGGAGTAACTGGGAAAAACAAAGCTCTCGATTGGCCGAATCAATCTGCCTGGCTGATGGATGACCATGCCATGGGGGGACACTGGATTCTCGGCAGAGGGGTTTGTTATTGGCCGTCTTGGTCAAGTTTCATCTAGCGTGTGTACGAAGCTTTAGTGTATGGCTATAGCCCATATCCCTTAGAAATATCTTCTTGCCATGAGATGCTGTAAGGCAGCTAATCTGTTCCTCTAGCTATATATACCCAGGCTCATTCGGGTAAGTTCAGGAGAAACATTTCACTTACATGCAATATTCAGTGTACTGTATATATACAGTATATGCGTCAAACCATTTTCTTGTTTTTGTAGGAAAAGATCAAGGACAAACTGCGTCAAATTCCCATATCTCTTTCCGTGGATATTGTAAATGTGCGTCGAGTGAAGAGGCAGAGCACCACGCTGCCCGATCTTGTACCGATCCAGAATGCCAATGAGCCAAAGACCATCACTGCAGACGTAAGTCATCTATGGTAACGTCCTCTAAGAAAGGCTGCTAATGCCCGGTTGGAGGGAGTCGGGGGACACCTATATATACACTCTACAAACTCACACACTCTATTGATCAGCTGAGTTTGAATTATTTTTAGGTTCAATTTTTGAAAGAGGGATGTGGAGATGACAATGTCTGCAACAGCAACATGAGGATATCGTACAGGTTCTTAACTCGAGATGGACAAGAGAACTTCTCCGAACTGCAGAGGTATCTTAATCTTATGAAATACACCTAAAATGACCTTATGTGTTCCTTATCCACTTGAGATCCCATTATGTGAGTCTCACGCTACCTAATTGGCCTCTTTGTAGATCCCAGGACGTGAGACTCACATGCATTAAAAAATACCACACACTTTTTTGAAACTGAAAAAAAAGAAATTAAACTGAAAAAATGCTTGTGCACCAATTTAATGGATGATTGCTCCTATTTGCTACAGCAGCAATCATTCACTTTTAAAGGTTAAAATAAGTGTTTTTTTTTATTAAACTGTTAACTCCTTCTTAGCCTATGAATCCCATGTGTCGCCTGTACTTGGCCTTAAAGAGAACCTGAACTTAAAGTAAAAAGTTAAAATAACCATACACAGGTTATACGTACCTCCTGTGTAGTCTACTCCTCATTCTCTTTCTCCTCTCCTGCATCCCATTTGTCCACTGTGATCAATGGAATACTCCATCCTCCATTTTAAAAATGGCAGTGACCCCATAACAGCTTCCTGGTCAGCACACTGTTAAACTGTAATATCACCCACTTGAGCCATTAGGAAACATGGACATTACCTTGCACATTCAGTTGTAACCGACAGCTGCTGATATATAACTGACAGCAACTGGTATATTTCAGTTCTGACAAAATTATTGTCAGAACTGGAAGGGATCACTGTAAGAAGAACATGGTGAGTCTCTGAGAGGGACTGACGGTGAGGTTAGTATGTAATATTCATTTGCAGCTACGTCATGTGTTTATTCTAAATAATTTTACTCACTTCAGGTTCCCTTTAAAGAGAGCTCGAGGTGGGTTTGTAAAATCCTATTAGGACACAGAGGCATATCCTGTATACAATGACCAGCCTCTGTGTCCTTCTATAGTGCGTCCATCCCCCTATCGGACCCAAACCTTTGCTCGGGTACACTTAAATTTCAGATTTTTTCTATTTAAAAAGACTGCCAGGGACTTTCTCTGGTTGGAGTACTAATGTCTGCAGCTTTGGTTGGCAAAAGGTAACTGTTTTAACTCCAACTGTTTCTATTACAACACAGGGAGGATAATGTTCCTGTGCTGACCCTTCAGAATCAGAAGGATATCGCCCTGCATGTCACAGTGACAAACATGCCGTCGGACCCAAACAATCCTACGAAAGACGGAGACGATGCCCATGAAGCCCGGCTTGTTGCAAACATACCAGAAACCTTGTCTTACTCATCAGTCAGAGACCTGACAATTCAGCCTGTGAGTAAAAACTAGTGCAAAGTTATGAGCAAAACAGGGAAAAACGGCTCCTTGAAACAAAGGGCGCTGCCATAGGCTCCCGTCATAAAAGCAGTGATTTGCGGCAGTGGGAGTAAATTTGGGTGCAGGGAGGTGCCTGAAGTAATAGCAGGCACTGAGTCTTGCTGCTATGCAGATTAGGGGAAATAGGGTTAGACATCACCTGATGGGGGAGGGTGGGGGGCTGGGGAGTTAGGTGACATGGGGAAGGGGGGTTAGTGTTAGGTGTCTAATGTATAGCATGTTGCGGATCTATGCCCGCTATGCAAATCGCTGCTGTGCGGCGGGGGAAGGTTAAGGTTTAGGCACCACCAAGAGAGTTAGGGTTAGGCGCCACCAGAGGGATGCATGGTAGATGGATGGTTCTGTGTGTGAGTAATGACTAAACCTAACCAGGTTTGGTCACAGTAAAATATCGGAGGATATTATTTTTATTATTGATTTATAAAGCACCAACATATTCAGTGGCGCTGTACAAAGTAAGAAATAAACGTGGGTTACATAATAATGCAGACAAAATACAGAACTGGTACAAATACAGAACTGGTAATTACAGTGACAAAAGTAACATGATGAATTAAATATATAATACATTTCAAGACATAAAAGGGTGAGAGAGCCCTGCCCTTGCAAACTTACATTCTAAAGGAATAGGGAGGGAACAGAGTAGGGGTGGTGTACAATATTGATACCTAGAGGCAGTGTGTTTAAAGCCCCATCTACACCATACAATTTTTTGTCCGATTCTATTCATTGATTTGATTTGATTCCGATCGGACATGTTGGATTGAATCGAATCGATGAATCGAATCGGACAAAAAATTGTATGGTGTAGATGGGGTTTTAGGTTATCTAGTAAGGATTGCAATGTGGCCTTAGGTCAAAGGGGGAATGGCCTAAGGTAGATTACCGATATTTTATGGGAATCCAGTAGTTAGTAGAATACTGGTAATGTGAGTGATATTCTACTAGCGGCAATCCCTCGAGCCCTTTTTTATGCACATGTTATGGGAATGCTACTTTATCTGGGGTCACATGAGAACCTTCCATGCCTGTCATCTTCTCCCAGTAAATCCTGCAGGTCTGGTGGGATTAGAGGTTTTCCCATCCACATCCACAGTGAGATAATGCCCTATTATCAGCTCAGTGAGGAATCTGCATCTGTGATCTTCAGAGGAGAAGCACGGCTGGCATTTGATGTGTGGCCCTGCCCTGCCTCTGTTCTGTGCTAAATGATCTTTAACATGATTGTTTACTTTTATGGCAATACAGGACAGGCAGTTACAGTGCGCTTCCAATCCTAACGGCTCCAAAGTGGAATGTGACCTTGGAAACCCTTTCAAGCGAAACGCGAACGTAAGTGTTTTTAGTACAAACTTTCATTTTAAAAATAATCTCCACGAAACATGATTGAGCTTTTTGTTATTAGCTACTGGGACATATTTAGCAATGTTTTTGGTAATAGTATGTCATTGATAGCATAACATTATAGCTACAGTAAGTGTAAATGATAGTGAATGCTTTTTTCTTTTTCCCAGGTGTCCTTTTATATTATTCTGAGCACCAGTGAGATATCAGTTGACACCACGAAGCTGGAGATCCCACTCACTTTGGAAACGTATGTAACTTTTGTTGCTGCTATGACGTCAGTGTTGCAGTTACCAGAAGTTTACAATATGCTTACTATGTTGTTCTTTGTAGCCCCTTACACATTCCTGGGAGTTTTTGTTCACTATGAGCTTTCTGGGTAATCTGTAACTCTGGGTGCTTCAAGGCCTACCCCATAGAGCCACATTAATTCATGACATGCAGTGACGAGGATCAACCAATCCGAAACAGTCTGTATGCATGTTGAATTAGTGTGCCTCTGTAAAATTAACAAGCTGACACATCATTGCATTCCAGGGGTTCTGGAGGTTTGGTTAGCTTACAGGGACAACACTGGATGATTTGCACACTTCCCGGTAGCAGTGATGCATCGTGGGATGCCTTATGTGCTCAGTCCAACCTGAATAATCGCAAATACCTTCTGTTTTAGGGCTCATTTCCATGGGCAGTTGAACTGTGTGCTCAGCAAGCAGTTACCAGGCAGCAGTGAGCAGTTGCCAAGCAGCAGCAAGCAGTTACCAGGCAGCAGCAAGCAGTTGCCAGGCAGCAGTTGTGAGAGTTTGAGACGGTTTTCACTGCCTATCAACTGCTCGTGGAAACAAGGCCTTAAAAGGCAAACTTTTGTTTTGCATAACATATTAGTAGGAGGGCTTATTGGCCCTTTGTAGCCCCTTACACACTCTTGGGAGTTCTGGTTCACCATGAGCTTGCTGGGTAGTCTGTAACGCTTACGTTGCAGTGTGTAATCATAAGTGTGTAATCATCATACAGATGGAGTTAGGACTCTTTTATACTGCAATTAGCAAAAGTGCAGTCAGAATCCGATCTCTTTGCAGTCTGTACAAAGCAATTGTGTTTCGCAATTTTCACTGCATGCTATAGATAGGAGAAATGTAGAAAAAAAATGCAGCATGAAGGAGTTTGGCGATTAGGTGAAAACAGATTGCAGTCGGATCTTGCTAGTATAAAAGCCTTCCTGGGATTTTCATTATTATGCTGGTGTCCTTGCGCTTTGCAATTTGCATGCGATAAGAAAATGCAGCAAAATCGTGTGTAGTATAAAACAGCCCTGTGTGGTGTGCCAGATCCCGACTTATTGGAAATATTTATGAGTAAATGAGGGCTCCCAGGTGGACTGTCTGGAGTTCTCCATCATTGCAGGGATATCAGAGCCTGTGGCAGGAGCAAAACTATAAACACGGGCCCTCGTGCAAAAGTCTGATTCACAACCCCTTCTTCCTCTTTCTCCTCCCCTTGTGGTAACCCCTGTGGCCTGGCATCCTACTTGTGGTCGTATAACATGTGGCCTCCATGATCCCTTCATGTATCAATGTACTGTAGTCTTCACTCATAACTTGTGTAGCCATTACACCACCTACTATGGGGTGGGAAGCCCTGAAATGTAGTGAGGTGAGGATGGTGAGTAGAGGTAAGTATAATGGTACCCATACACGGTGCAATATAAATGTTCGATTTTCCAGTTTTTCGACCAAATCTATCTAATCGAATAAAAGTGGAAAAGAATCTTTTCTTTTCGATCAAGAAAAACAAACGATTATCCTGTTTTTTTCTATACAAATCAGATCAGACCTGTTGGAAAAATCTTTATATTCGATCTAACGGAATAATAAAATTAAATTATCCAATCAAAAAAAAAATGAAAAATTGTACCATGTATGGGCACCTTAAGGGATCCTCCACAGTTCTGAGCCCCTCTGTGGCTTTCCAGCTGTTACACCTGCGGGCCATGGCTGGCCATTACACCAGATATTTATAAATGTGTTGACATAAATGCCGGCCAGTGAACTGCTGTAGATTAGTTGTTTGATTGGTCACATTTGTCCAGTTTCTGCGGTCACCAACCCTTGATATGTGTTACTGCGGCACTGAATGGGCAAAGAGGCTTCTTTTCCAATTCAATTATTTAGCATTTTATAACTTGCCTACTTTATTTTATTATTATTCCTCTAATTGTTGTATAGTGCTGACACATCTTCAGCAGCATTTTACAGAGTACATGAAACAAAAGTCAATAACTGTCACATAACACAAAGGCTCATGTCCCCAACACAGTATTTGGCCAATATTTTAAGTAGTCATAGTCAGTTAATCTACTGACAAACACATTTTTCTTTCATCCATAAATCAAAGTCAAATCTCTTGCAAAGCAGAGTAAGCTGAGTGTAGTGCAGCTTCCTTTTGGCACATTCACATGAAAAGGCTCCAGTGAAAAGTGAAGGTAAGCTTATTAACCATTCCAGGCACATTTTGTAAACAGGAGGTTTTTTTAATAGTCATCATAATGTGGGAAATCTGTAGGAACTAAAGCTGTATTTTGGACATGATTCTGCTTTATAGACCAGGCCACAAAACCAATTTGTTTATGTGTTTAACATACATTTAGGACAGTGTAGAGCTGCAGGATAATGTGGAAAACAATAACAAAGATGTCTCCATGTGCTCATAGACAGGCATATATATTTATTGTACAGCCAGATTGTCCACCACACTACTAATAAATAATACAGAAAAGTTAAATGTTAACATTCTTTATATACTTGAAGTATTCATTGTTTTTATTTTTTTTTTTTGCAGGACGAGTTCTCAAGCTAACCTAGGCCCAGTGGTGGCTACAGCTAAAGTAGTGGTTGAACTTTTGCTTTCATTAACAGGGTACGTGATGTACATACTATGCATAGTGATAATTAAATAAAACATCAGCTGGTTAGCTTAAAGGGGAACTTCAGCCTAAACAAACATACTGTCATTAAGTTACATTAGTTATGTTAATTAGAATAGATACGTAATATAATCTCTTACCCACCCTGTTTTAAAAAAACAGGCAAATGTTTGTGATTCATGGGGGCTGCCATCTTTGTCATGGGGCAGCCATCTTTTTGGTTGAAAGGAGGTGACAAAGAGCAGGAGACACAGTTCCAACTGTCCTGTGTCCTGATTACCCCTCCCAGCTGCGCACGCTAGGCTTCAAATGTCACATTCAAAATGTGAAAAAAAAAATTGCACCAAAACAGAGAAACGAAAACAACAACATCAGAAATCCCATCATGCTTTGCACAGCATCAGGGGAAAAAAGCCCGGGCAGTTTTCTTCTGTGCAGCTAAAAATGAGGCTTGTATAAGAGAAACAAGGTTCTGATGCTGTGAAACTGTTAACGAAACACCAAGCCTTTTCAGTGCTGCTGAGTCGATTTTTAGTCCGGAGGTTCACTTTAAGAAAACCTTTACAGCATACTCCAGTCAAATAAATGAATCGTCTGCCTTTTTATGCCTGCCTGGGGCTGCCATGTTGCTGGTGATGTTAGCACTATGCTCAGAACAGAAAGAATTCACAGCAATTTAATCCTGGTGTGCACAGTCACTTCATCCTCTCAGCTGAAGGAGTTTACTGTTGTGTGGCCTTTTTTACACTATTGCATTGTGGTAAAGTTGCGTTAAGAAATTTTTCCGTAACAGGCCCGCTAAGTAAATTAAATCTATGGAGACTTACTTATACTTAATTTGGTGCAACAGAAGTTCTCAGATCGCTGCAATCCTGACGTGAAGTCAACAGTGCGTCACCGCATGATCCGTGCCTAACACGCGGATTATACTATAATGCAGGTCTATGGCAACGCATTTAATTAGTATGGTGCGACCAGCAGGAAAAACATCACTAGGCAGGGGGCGGGCCTACGCACATTACTCTGTCGGCGCAGTCTGCCGCAGGGTGATGTGAAAGGGGTTTTGGTGCGGTTTTCCTACAGAAGGCATCACACCACACAAGTGTAAAGCCAGCCTCAAAGAGAAGCGGCTTCAAATAACTTCTTTTATTCTACAAGGGAGGCTTAAATCTGTGTTCTTAATCCTATTGTAAACAGGAAGGAGCCATAAATTCTAATTACATTTCTGCAGAGGGTCTTTGTTAATGTTGATATGGACTTCCTTATATGCAGTGAGGTGTCTTATATGAAAAGGATTTCTGGATGCAAAGTGCACTTTATCATGTCATTGTAATATGGTAGCATATTCACTCTGGTCATGTTTTGTCTTCATCAGGGTTTCTGAACCATCCCAGGTGTATTTCGGAGGAAAAGTAGTTGGGGAAAGTGCTATGAAAACAGAGGACGAAGTTGGAAGTTTAGTCAACTTTGAGTTCAGAGTGAGTAGCGTAACATACTCTCTTACAATGAGCCTAGAGCTCCCTCTACTGAGAAAAGATCATACTGTCATGCTTCAGCATTTTGTCAGTTCAAAGCATTTTTTAAAATATTATATTAATGTTAATATGGCCATTCATGAGTATTTTTTTTTAATACTCAGTACTTTAAAAACTACAAGTTTCTCCATTTTTCAAGCGCAACCTCGTATTAACTCTGCATTAACTAACAAAACACAATCAGGGGATCAGTATATCTTGCAAGTATTTTAACAAGCTGTATTACCCAGATACACTATATAAATGTGTAATAATAATAATAATTCATTATTGTTATTATTTGTTCACTTCTGGATGGACCACTGAGGTAGTGAAACAAACAGGGAGATTGAAATTCAGGGACGTCTTGTGTACCAGACTGTATGCTGTTGCTATAGTTTCAAGCAAGCTTTGTTTAAATTTTTAACAAACTGAAGAAAGCCATATCAGCAGCCGACTTAAAGAGAAAAGCCAATTTTAATAAAATAAATAAGAAAATTGGATGACAGCACTGAAATACCGTATTTTTCAGACTATAAGACGCTCCTGACCATAGGATGCACCTAGGTACAGAGGACTAAAACCAGGGGAAAAAATGTATACTAAACCTGGTGCATCCATGGTGAAGGGGCATCTTGTGGATTATATCCCCTTTGTACCTCTTGTGTCTCTGTGTCCTCCTTGTGTACCACATGTGTCCTGCTTGTGTCCTCCTCTATGCCCCTTTTTGTCCCCCCTGTGTCCTCCTTTGTGTCCCACTGTGTCCTCTGCATGGGCACAATACAGGGAGTCCCCAACATTGCAGCGGGTTGGAGGTTCGTATTGGCAGGCGTTCACAAGTCAGGAACTCCCTGCATTTGGACTATAAGACGCAGTGACTTTTTCACCCGCTTTGGGGGAGAAAAAGTGAGTCTTATAGTCCACAAAAATACAGTATATCAATTGTTACTGATAGCTGAGTTACCCTTTGATCATTGTAGCATGGAAGTACAGCAGTTAGGTGCCTGTATCAGTCTTGTATATTGGGAGCCACTGTGTGTACTATATGATTTCAAATGCTGGTGATCTGTGGGGAAATGCTTCCACGTAGGTCAGAGGTAGACATAGACCTGCAGTGAGTCTTTTAGCAAGTAAATAGATGGACCTTTTCCTGATGCCCAACCTTAAACTCCCCACCATTAATAAACCATAAACCCTCCTGACACCTGAACCAAGACCACCCAACATTAACCTCTTTTGGATGCCTAACCTTAACCTCCCCTACGTGACTCTTAACCCCTTCCTGATGGCTAACAGTAACTTCCTCCCCTACAATTGATAATCTCTCTATACCCGATATCCTAACCTTCCTAAGCTATGCTCAACACACAGGACCTACCATTTTGTATCCTGGCACAGTTTTACTGGCTAACCCCTTCCTGATGGCTAACAGTAACTTCCTCCCCTACAATTGATAATCTCTCTATACCCGATATCCTAACCTTCCTAAGCTATGCTCAACACACAGGACCCACCATTTTGTATCCTGGCACAGTTTTACTGGCACGATGTCTCTTTCTGGGTGGAATTTATTCAGTATTCAAGTTTTTTCTTTTTATTTACAGATCACCAATTTTGGCCGACCCCTTAAATCACTTGGGACAGCCTTTTTGGACATTCAGTGGCCAAGAGAGATCAACAATGGAAAATGGCTACTTTACATTGTGAAAATAGACTCCAAAGGTCTTGATAAAGTGTCCTGTCAACCAACCGAGGAAATTAACAAGCTCAGATTGCTGGTGAGTAGCCCCTGACTGAATTGGACTTACATACTGAATAGCATGTTATACTATAAACATGATAGACATAGACTTTTCCACACACCTGCAGGGCAGGGAGTCTCTCATAAGTAATCCAACAAACCTGGACTGTCTTTTTTTATTGGGTCATATTAAATATATTGGGAGATGTTTAGAGGGTAGGAAAATCAGCAACTGTGTGATTGCCATCTCGGGCAGTGAGACCTTTTTTCTTTTGTAATAAACCTGGGCCCCCTCTGAGTTTATAAAAAAAAATGCAACTGCAATTATACAACCACTAATAACTATGGAATGCCCCAGGTGAATTTGGCAAACCCTTATTTCTTAAAGTGGTCTTAAAGTCAGCATTTCTACTTTGCGCTAAAAGATTCCTTACAGCTTTAAAGCTATTATCCCAGAAAAAAATTGTAGCAGAACATCATTAAAACAGTTAAAGAGAAACTCCAACCTAGAATTGAACTTTATCCCAATCAGTAGCTGATACCCCCTTTTACATGAAAAATATAATGCTTTTCACAAACAGACCATCAGGGGGCGCTGTATGACTGAGTTTGTGCTGAAACCCCTCCCACAAGAAGCCCTGAGTACCGCGGTACTCTGGGCAAACTGCCACAATGTGACAAGGTTCACAGACAGGAATTAGCTGTTTACAGCTGTCTCTAACAGCCAAAACAGCTAGGAGCAGCTACATAACCTGCCAACAGTAAAAATGTCACCATGTAATAAATGTCAGAATGTAAATCAGGGAGAGGAAAGATTTTACAATGAGCAAACACTGACTAAATCATTTATACATAATTATGGTAAAAAATGAAGCACTTTTTATTACTAAATTATTTTCACTGGAGTTCCTCTTTAAACAGCACCTTGTCCTGCCATGGAAAGGCTATTCAGCTTGAAATCCGCATCCAGACTGGAGATAACAGTATCTTTGTTTACATTCCAATGTTATTACATTTGTGTGTAACAAGTAAAAACACTTTGAGAAGCTCTCTGTGCTTCAAGCACACACACAGTTCAGAACAGCTCACTAGAAATTTTTAATTTATAATAAAAAGCAGCTGGAATAAAATGCAATGGCAGCTTTCAGGGCAAGATAAACTACACTTTGGAAACGTGTAATTTGTAGACATTCGGTATTACTTGTGCACAAAATCAAATATGATAACTGTATGAGTAATAAAAAGTAGGAAAACACTTTTTTTTAATGTTATGTCAGAGTTTCAGACCACTTTAGTAGTAAAAATATTTTAATTTGTTCCTTTTACGTCTGTTGGATCTCCCGTGATATCCTCACTACAGATACTTGGAGGTCTCTGAAGATATTTTAGCAAATCAGGTCTTATTGGTAAGTCCCGTGGTGGAAGCTCATGCTCTTTTTCTTCTCTGACAGGAATCTGGTAAAAGTCGAAGCAGGCGGGAGATAGGTGAAAAGCAGACCGATGTGGATAACAAAATGTTTTCCATTTTCACTGAGAGAAAATACCTCAAGCTGGTGAGTTTTTCTAATTTACAGTTATTGCTGTGTGAGTAGAGCAGCCGTGAGCATCATGTGGTAATCTGTCCCAGCTGCTGGCCTCAGGTATTCAGGTACTCTATTGTTTAAAAGTGAATTGCTTCTGCGGCTGTGTCTAGGGGTACAAGCAAAAAGGGCGGTATGTAAACCTGATGTAAGAATATTGGTAAATTTACCAATATTCTGCTGTTACTGTGAAAATTAGTAAAATATCGGTAATACATACCAATATTTTACTATAGCTAAAAGTAACCCTATTCTCACACTGAGCTCTCCCACTACTGATGCCTAACCTTGACTACCCCCTCACGCCTAACCTTAAACACCCACCCAGGCCGACCATTAACCACCCCCCAAGCCTAACCTTAACCACCCCCCAAGCCTAACCTTAACCACCCCCCAAACCTAACCTTAACCACCCACACCTAACCTTAACCACCCGCTCCCAACAGCTAACCTTAACCCACTTCAAATCGCCGCAAAAAATTCAGCAAAAACACAATTTTTGCACAATTGACATACCAGCACTGCCCCAGTGCCCGATATTTGCCGGGCGCCCAAATTTCCCCTGAATGCTGGTATTTCAGTGGCGGCTCCCAAACTACTGCAGTTTTCATCAGGGCTTACACTTGTTACCTGTTTATTGAAACTGCCCTTCCAAAGTACAAATCCTTGGTGGACAATAGGCACATTCAGCTATTCATGTTTCCATACTGTACAAGTCATCAAAGGTATCACCTAAATAACTTGGTAACCAAGCAGCTCAGGGTGACCCAAACTACTAAGAATGTATAGCGGTATAAAAGGAACCAAAAAGCCCTCCTACTAAAAAAAGCAAAGCTTGGTGTAATTGCCGTCTTAAAACAGAAAGAAATTTGCAATAATTGAGTTATAAATGAACATTTGTGGTTACCCACAATGCACTACCACTAAATATGCAAATTATCCCTTTTCAATAACTTGATTGTTGTTATGTGTTAACTTGTTGTTATGTGTTCAGCTTGCTGTAGTCACTGATACTCAGTGCCTCCTCTCCATCTCTGCAGTCACTGTAACCTCTTCCCAATCCTCCTATGTGGTCACCGATTCTAACATCTCCTGCTCTAGAGACACTGAACCCCACTGACCCACCAAAACCGACTCCTGTAGCCCCCTCTCCCATCCCAGTAAGATTGTCCCCTGCTGCCAGTATCGCCTGCATTAACTGATATGCTGTGTCAGTATTTTAGCTTTTTAAGTATGCTTTAATACATTATTTTCTTTTATGTTAAATATTTCTCATAAATTGTATTATTCCTCCCCTTGCTAGTGTGAATAATGCCAGTGTTTTTGCTCTTGGTCATAGGACTGTAATAACCATGCAAGATGTGTTAAAATCCGATGCCCTCTCCAGGGTCTGGACAGTAATGCATTTGTTATTGTTCGGTCACGGCTGTGGAATAGCACCTTTTTAGAGGCAAGTCTTCTCTGGTTTGTTTTGCATATTAATAAAGCTCTCTGCTTGTTGACTCATTTATTTTTCTTTTATTTGTCCTTGCCAGGAATACTCCAAGATGAATTATCTGGACATTCTAGTGAAAGCTTCAATCAGCATTGATACAGCAGCCGCGAACGTCAAAATGATAGACAAGGCTTACGAGGTAAAGAACATCACACGTGATTCACCTGTCATTATAGTCATCTGCTTTAATAGGTATTTGCAGTGTGCATGCGCTGAGCTCATAAATGGTGTGGAACAGGTTGGAAGCCCCAGAAGTGATATAAGATGATTAAAAAGGAACTAAAGTCAAAATAATTAATAAAACTGCTTTTTTTTTTAACAATATTTATTTTAAAATTATTTAGTCAGTAATTGCCCATAGTAAAAGCTTTCCTCTTTCTTTTTTAAAATGTATCACAGACAGATTTATTGTCAGATTGATTATTTCCAACATATCCGACCTGATTTCCGATTGATTCTCCAATCCATTTTCCATAAAAGTGACCAGAAATTCGATCTGAACATCAGATCGGAAATATTGAAAATAATCGATCTGACAGTGAATCTGTCAGAAAATTGCATTGTGTGTAGCTAGCATAAACCCGGTAAAAAAGATCTCTGGTCGCCCAGATTGTTCAGGGGAGGAAAGGAGGAGGGGGGGTAGTTCTGCATAATAAACAGCCTAAGATACCATTCTGTACACCTTATGAGGCAGTATTAGGCTGGGTTGGCTCATGTCTTTTTTTGTTTATAATACATGTTGTGGTAGTGAAACTGGCAATAGTTGCAGGAAATAGTTTAATCTACTGCATGGTGGTAAAATCACAGCCTGTGGCTCAGTTTAGAGAGCAATTATCTACACTGATTGCAGTCAGTAGGGAGGCGTTCCAACGATGAAAAAAAAAGAAAAGCCTTTTAACCCCCCCCCCCAAGAAAAACAAGCAAACAGCTTATGGTTTAGGTGGCTGATATCAACATCCACCAGTCTATCTTGGCTCTTGTAACTATATGTAACTCAACGTTATTTTCACACGTACCCCTTTTAAATGCCAGTGCTCGGCAAGTACTCCAAACTAACATTCCAAACACAGCCTAGATCGATTTACATTTTCTAAAAAGAAAACAAAAAAGCGGGATGGGGAATTTATTTGCTAGTATGGATCATGTTGGGTAAAACTAAGCAGAAAATAAAAAGGACCTGGGAGTGTTTGAAACTTCAACCCGCTAATCAGGCACTCCATTACAGGGTATTTATTTCTGGGAACTCCATTGTGGTTGCCTGCCTTTTGTCTCAGGACAACACCTGTTTATTGAAAGTGCTTGTAGATGAAAGTGGGAATACATCTGTGCCTGGACATGCTTTGTGGCAGCACAATTCCATATTAAAGCGGAACCCCGTGAAGAGTGGCTGGCTGTAATAATGAAATGAATATTTGTCATTTATACCTTGCTCTGATCTTCAGTAGCTGTCAGCTGTTCAGGTTTCTGAAGGCCAATTCCAGGAAACATGATATCTGAGTTTTGGATAGTGTGGCAAGAACGTCTTCTGGATTTTTATTGCTGCTCTATGTGGGGATGATCAATGAGATGCAAACGTTTCCAAGTTTATGCAGGGTTATGGCAATTTTGTATGCGGCCCTCTGCTAATGCAGCTCTCTGTCCGCCTCCCTCCCGACGGAAGAATGGATTGGGTATAACTCACGCAATTGCACTCTCCAGCGGAGTTCTCCATGGCAACGGTGCCATCATGTGACACGCTGGTATGTAATAACGGCAGGTCACATGACGCCACTGTTGCCATGGAGATTGTGATTTGGTGAGTTACTTTTGTCGTATGTGCTCTGCACGTATTTTTCTAAGGACGGCGGGAGGGAGAAGGGGAGAGGAGCAGAAGCCGGCCCTCTATTGACGGGACGGCTTCATAGTGGCCGAATTCACCTTCCAGAGCATTCTGGGAGACCAGGTTTATTTTCTACTGGCTTTGGAACATTCCGCAGAGATCACCTGAAGATTTACGTGCACGATCGTTCAGCTCCGTGAATCAAGACCTAAAGATGTCCCCACCTGTGATACATTTCAGAAATTGTAATTGTAAATCAGGGCGACAAAAGATTTTACAATAGGCAAACACTGGCTGATAATTTTTAAATGAATATTGTAAAATAAGCAATTTTATTCCTTACATTATTTTTGCAGTTACTCTTTAACATTTCTCAGATTTTTCTTCTACTGCCCTGCCACCACTGCATGTATAATGATCACACGGTACAGATTTCCAAAATCCCCTACATCCCCTATTGCTACGCAGTGGCGTACCTAGGGCATTTGACACCCGGTGCTGGGTATTATGAGGCACCCCACCCCCCCAAAAAAGGAAAGGAGCTAGTGTGGCATACTAAGCGCATCACGGCGGGTAATGTCAGGTACAGGTGCCCCCTGTATAGTTAATATAGTTGCCACAGTATATGTAATAAAGTTGCCCCCAGTATAGGTAGCTAGCATAGTTGCCCCCAGTATAGGTAGCTAGTTGCCCCAGTGAAGGTAGTATAGTTGCCCCCGGTGTAGTTAGTATAGTGGCCCCCAATATAGCTGCCCCCAGTATAGCTAGTATAGTTGCCCCCAGGATAGCTAGTATAGTTGCCCCCAGGATAGGCAGTATAGTTGCCCCCAGGATAGTCACGTATTTTGTAGTATATACAGGCGCTGATCCAAACTTTATCTCATGTGTATGTTCCACCGGCTGCTCAGGATAAACCACATCCACAATCGGTTCCAAGAAGAATGCATACAAATCCACCGCGCTTGGTACTCAAATCGGCATCTGCAGTAACCCCACAGTGCTCAAAAGCATATTTCCACAGTGACCATCACCAGAAATAAATTAAGAAAGGTCACTTCTCCATCCAAGAATCACATAAACATTTATTACAAGCTGAATCTACATCACATATACAATGACTTACTTCCAGGGTCCTTTTGACAGGGACCCTTAGTAGTTAAAAGCTTATAGTGTAACCCACTACACATTTAAAATCCAAAATCAGGTTCCCTGATGACGGCGCAAGGCCGAAACCGGTAGGAACTGGAGACTGGGCAACTTATATGAGATCATTTTTTGGATTTTAAATGTGTACTGGGTTACACTATAAGTATAGTATAGCTACTATAGTGGCCCCCAATGTAGTTAATATAGCTGCCCCCAGTGTAGCTAGTATAGTGGCCCCTAGTGTAGCTAGTATAGTGGCCCCCCAGTACAGCTAGTATAGTGGCCCCCCAGTACAGCTAGTATAGTGGCCCCCCAGTATAGCTAGTATAGTGGCCCCAGTATAGCTTCCTTCAGTGTAGGTAGTATAGTCGCCCCCAGCATAGCTAGTATAGTGGCCCCAGTGTACAGTAGCTGGTATAGTGGCTGCAGTGTAGCTAGTATAGTGGCCCCCCAGTATAGCTAGCATAGTGGCCCCAGTTTAGCTTCCCTGAGTGTAGCTAGTATAGTGGCCCCCCAGTATAGCTAGTATAGTGGCCCCAGTTTAGCTTCCCCCAGTGTAGGTAGTATAGTGGCCCTCAGTATAGCTAGTATAGTGGCTCCAGTGTAGCTAGTATAGCGGCCACCCAGTATAGCTAGTATAGCGGCCACCCAGTGGCTCCAGTGTAGCTAGTATAGCAGCCACCCAGTATAGCTAGAAGGAGGGGTAGCGGGGACAGCGGCAGGGAGGGGGGACAGATCCCCACCTCCCTCACCTGGGTCCCCTCCTTCTGCTTCTCTTCCCCTCTAAAATGCGAGCAGCGGGCAGCAAACAGGCGGGCGGTGGGAGGAGAATAACTCTTCTCAATTCCGCGTTCCAGCCGCTCATAAGGAAGCACAGTGGGCAGCATAGAAGGCGCAGAAGAGGCACGTGACAGCGACGTAGCGTTCCAGTAGCTGGAACACGGAATTGAGGTGAGTTATTCTCCGATCGCCCGCCCTGCTGTTTGGTACCCGCTGCCCGCATTTTGGAGGGGAAGAGAGGCAAAAGGAGGGGACCCAGTTGAGGGAGGGGAGGGATCTGTCCCCCCTCCCCGCCGCTGTCCCCGCTACCCCTCCTTCTAGCACTACTTCCCCTCCTGCTCTGCCACCATGGGGGGTCGCGTCATCACCCCCCTGGCTGTCAGTCACCTGGGGCGCCACCTTCCCCCTGCGCTCAATGGTAGAAACGTCGCTGTTGCTACATCACTGGCTTTTCTAACCATTTATTGAAAGCCAATGTGCAAATACAGAAAACCATCAAATTCAGATTCACCATGTGCCACCTCTGTGCCTTCTTCTGTCTCCCTGTTGCTCTTTCTGTCCACCTCTGCCTCATTCTGTCTTCCTGTGCCTCCTTACATCCTCCTCTGCCTTCTTCTGTCCCCCTTTTGTGCCTCCTTCTGTCCCCCATTGTGCCTCCTTCTGCCCCCTTGTGCCTCCTTTTGTCCCCCTTTGTGCCTCAATCTGTCCCCATTGTGCCGCCTACTTCTGTCCCATTTTGTGCCTTTTTCTGCCCCACTTTGTGCCTCCTTCTGTCCCCTTGTGGGTCTCTTTCAGTCCCTCCTTCTGTCCTCTTGTGTGCCTTCTTCTGGCCCTCATGCCTCCTCCTGTCCCCCTGTACCTCCCACTGTCCCCCTGTGTACCTCCTTCTGTCCTCCTGTGCCTCCTTCTGTCCTCCTTTGTGTTTCATTCTGCCCCCCTGTGTGCCTCCTTTTGTCCTCCTTTAACTTCTTCTGACCTTCGTTCCCTTCTTCTGACCTTCCGTTTCCCTGTGCCTCTATGTCCCCCTGTGTGCCTTCTTCCTTACATGTACTTTCTTTCTTACATGTATTTTCTGGTGAAATGCTGCCGTATTACAATTATTTTCTGGTGAAACATTGCAGCATTATGATTATTTCCTGGTAAAACACTGCCGCATTACGATTATTTTCATGGGGGGGGGGGTCACGGGTTTGCTCGCCTGGAGTGACAAAATGGCTAGAGGCGCTCCTGCACACCACAGTCAGTGTGATAGCCCATAGGTATATCATTGCATCATGTTGTGATGTGATAATATTTCCTGTTGCGAGACAATGCAACACACATGGAGGCTGATGCACTAACTGGCAGTAATATTGCCGTGCAGTGACAGTGAACAGCAATATTTCCAGCAGTGTACCACGGGTTACACTATTACATGAGTACCATGAGCGTTGCTACGGTAACACTAACGCAAGTTACTGTAACAATGCCAGCATTACTCAGGTACCGCGGGTTGCACTGATAGCGTAACTCGCGGCACACTGCTGTCCCGGTAATACTGCCGTACGATATCTCTGCTTACCACTAGTTAGTGCATCAGGCCCATAGTGTGAAGAGAGCCTTACTTCCCATAAATGGTTGGTGTGTTGACTTTCAGCTTGATTCTTCTGCATTGACATAGTCCTGGGCTGGCACTGATCTGCACTCACTTATGGCAGACATAAAACCAGGGAGTAGTTGTTATACTTGGTTAAATAGACAAAATGTTTGATTGTCTAGTGCGGAGAGAATATAGTCACACTCTGAAACAATAGAATGACTAGGTGCTGTCTGAAAATGAATTGCTATACCTGGTATGGCTTGGTGAATACTGTTATGGATTATGTCATGTAGTCGTCTTTTTTAAATAAAGTAAAGTAAATGCTTGATTTGTCCACACAGACCCGAGTTACAGTTTTCCCAGAGAAGACGCAAGCGCAGTACACCGGAGTGCCATGGTGGATTATCCTGGTCGCCATATTAGCTGGAATTCTAATGCTTGCACTATTAGTGTTTATTTTATGGAAGGTGAGTATAGATAACTATACACAGCATTTCCATCCTGATAGCACAGACTTAAAGCTGTCCTGTAGGAAAAACAGAGCGTGTGATAAAAAGTAACATACAGGCCCAGATGCAATTCACTTTTTCTCTTGAGTTCTCTCCGTGGTGATATTTTGACATCTTATATATCAAATGTCTTTTAAGCCACCAGCAGGCAAGAAAATACTCAGATTAATTTTGACAGTACTTTTTCACTTACTTTTTGTTACCTTTTACATTGCAGAGCTTAAAAGTAATTTTAAACAGAAGATGAAAGATTATCTTGTAGGAGAAAATGAATTGGATTGTCCCTACTCCCTATGGCCCTTTTTCAATTTGCTTTTTCTCTTATGAGATAACTTTTCATCTTCTGTTTAAAATGAGTTTTCAGTAGTAAATATAGGTGAAAAAGTACTGTCAAAATTATTTCAAAGTATTTTCATTTTATTATTAAGGTGTGAAAATATCACCTAGGAGAATACTTAGGAGAAAAAGTTAATTGCATAATGAGAAAAGTGAATTGCATATGGAACTGTGGCCCATATGCAATTCTCCTAAGTATTCTTCTATGAGAAATATTTGTAATCTTCTATTTAGAATAACTTTTCAGCACTTTGCAATTGAAAAAATACCAAAAAGTAGATGGTAAAGTACTATCAAAGCTATTTTAAGTATTTTCTTGCTTTTTGCTGTTTTAAAATGTATTTTATTGACAAGTTTGAAAATATCACTGAGGAGAAAGCTCAGGAGAAAAAGTGAAAAAGTTAATTGCCCATATGCAATTCACTTGTTCTCCTGAGTTATCTCCTAGGTGATATTTTCACAACTTGCCATAAAATACCATTTAAGACACCAGCAAGCAAGAAAACACTCAAAATAAAATTGATAGTACTTTTTCACCAACTTTTGGGTGCTTTTTCAATTGTAAAATGCTGAAAACGTAAGATTAAAACTTAGATGAAAGTTATGTCCTAGAAGATAACCCAGGTGAAAAAGTTTATTGTATATGGGCCAGTATGTCTAAACGTTCAGCAGTTCCAGAGATTGGAGAAGACATAATTAGGTAAGGCGGAAGTAAGAGAAAAGTCAGCTGACTGCTAAGCCTCCCTATTGGTCTGTCAAACTATCCATCATATTAAAATACCAATAGAAAGGTCAGAAAGGAAGAGCAGCGGCGTAACACTAATCTGGAACAGAAAAAGGGTTTGTCATGCAGTTTTCATTGAAGGTAACCTCTGGTTATGAAAATATAATCATATACTTAGTTTTTACTTCAAGGGAACTTTACAGGCTAACCAAGAGCCCATGTAGTGGAGTCAGCATAGAGACAGCAAAACTGATAATGATTACTTGATTTGTTGCACAACATTGTCTAGTACAGGGGTTCTCAGTCTGGGTGTCACGGCACCCTGGTGCGCCTCGAGCACCTGCCAGGGGTGCCTCTGTTTTCGTCCCCATCCATTTGGGGGTGCTGTTGAATAAGGGTCATAACAGCATTTCGGCAGTTATATTTGCTGAGTGGTGCCTTTAAAAAAAGCCACCAAGGGCGCCCTCACCCAAAAAAGTATGAGAACCACTGGTCTAGTAAATAGAAATACTGTAGTGATATTGTAACAATGACACCTTTAAAAAACCTAAAAACGTAACAGTGCAAGCTGCCAGAGAACTAGTTCCTTTCTTCACGGATATTTTCAGATGCAGTTTACATCTCATAATAGGATAGATTCAGAAAACAGCAGTAACTTTTTATGCAAATTACATAACGGGCATTGGACAAATAGCGAAACTTGCATTATGCACACGCCATGCATGTTACTTGTAGAATGTGTTATATTATTTACGTAGAGTGCATTATACAAGCAACGTGTATGTTGTGTACGTAATGCTGGGGGTTTTTTTTGCACAAAAATTGCATAGTTTGCATGAACGGCTTTACAATGTACCTGTGCTGTGTGTTTTATGGATCTGCCCAATGGAGAGGCTTCCATATTTCCTCAGCTCTGGCTACTCCCTGCCTTCTCAGACTGTCATAGCCTAGTAGGTTTAGCCATGCAGCAGTTTTTCTGCTGTCAATCAATATTTTATAGCTGGCAGGAGATATAGTTTCTGATCCTGCCAATAGTCTGCCATCCCAGAGCAACACAGGTGCCAGCAGCACAGGATCATCATTGAAAAGTCAAAGCCTCAACATGACCTTATCACTGCCGATCATCTCCACAGTGTTAATATTGTCTGCAATTCATATTCTCATCATTCATGACCAAATTCACATTTTTTTCTTTTGTTATCAAATTAATTTAAAGTAACATTCCACTTCTTCTTTCTCAACACCCCTCCAATACCCAGCAGTCTGTGCTGTGGAAGAAGTAGCTTAACTTGGCAGCATTGTGGCAGTTTCAGCTCAGGGATCCTACAAAAAGTCAAATCGCCTGGTTTTAATTTCCAGGCCTGAGATCATTGGATATCATTAGAGATAAAGTCTTGGATTCATAAAAAAAAAATCATGCAGTTTAAAGGATATCTGAGTGGGGCGGGCAGGTTGGATTCTGGGGCTTCTTCCAGACCCTAGAAGTCTATCAGGGCCTTCGCTGCAGTTCCACTGCCCCTTCGGCTGCTGCTGATAGTACGTTTACACCTACTTTTTAGTACTTTTTGAGCAAAGAAATGAAAAGTTATTTTGCGTAGAAGACGAAATATTATCTCCTAGGCGAAAACTAGGGAAAATAATAAGGGGAGATAAGTCATGAGGTAAAAACATAACAGATGAGTTAAAACTGATCAGGAGAGATAAATTGTGTGATAAACTGATAAGGAGAGATAATTTATGAGATACATTTTATGAATCATCCCCAACATTTTTTTTATCTTTACAGATGACATGATTCTTTTTTTTTTTTGTTCAATGTATTGCCACGTGTGATGTTTTCATGTTGTTCCTTTCTCGAATCATCGGAAATCATCCATCTAATCACCTTGATTCTTTGTAGTGTGGGTTCTTCAAGAGAAGTAAGAAAGATCAGACTGATGCCACATATCACAAGGCTGAAATCCACACTCAGCCATCTGATAAAGAGAGGCTGACAGCTGACGCGTAGTATTCAGCAGCGTTCTGTTGATTTGGGTAATTGATTGTTTAAATTATGGCTTATGGGTGTCGATGTGGCTGCAAAATCTTCAAACATAACACAAGAATCGCTTGCACTGCAGAATTCTTCTATTAATCCATGGAATGCTTCATTTCTTTACTATGCTTTGCCTTGCCCAGGCGATCATATAACACGCATTGTCTTTACTTATGGCCATCTCACAGATTCTAATTGTGCATGCAGAATTACTAAACATCTAAACAACAGAATTACTAAACATCTCATACTGCCAGTACTTTCCCAAGGATTTAATTAGACTGTTGAGTGGGTCTTTCTCTTAAACTGGAATAAATCATTCAAAAAAGGTTTGGTGCCTCACTAGGTTTTTATTGCTCTTTGGGACCCTAGAGATTTTGTCACTCATTTTGGACATTTTCTCTTTCTATGCAGAGTGTGTTAGGAGGCTATAGACACTGCTGGTATCAACACAGCCCTATATGGGAAGCTCCATAGTGGAACATTTTCACCTCCCCCAGCACGAGTATCTACTTCCCTGTATTTACACAAATACAAACACTTGGTCCTGCTTCTATTTTTAGAACACACTAACTCTGTATCTCCATCTTGTGGCCAAAAAGTAAAACCACATCCAAATACACTATTATACACCTTCCCATAGAAAAATGAAATACATTTTCATTATTTTTAAAAACCCTTTGAGGTGAAATGGATTATAAATGATTCCATCCCCTCAAGGCCAGATTTATACTTTTTCCACCATTAGGCCAACTTTGTTGATGTTTTCGCTTCCATGTGCAAAAGCTCTCTCCTAAAGCACGGGCAGCCCCCTCTTCTATATGTGACATCCATATACAGTAGAATCTCTTCATAGTAAACTCCAAGGGACCAGGAAAAGTAGTTTACTATACCAGAATTGGTCATAAATTGTATAGTTATACAGACGCATTTGCTGGGACCTGAGGACTGAGTTTACTATAGTCAGAGGCTTACTATATCAGAGTTTACTATAACAAGATCTACTGTATAACAGCCCCTTTCCTTCATGTACAGAAGCTTCCCTCTCCCATGCGCCACACCTAATTGCCTCCCTTTTCCATTTGCAGCCTCCTCTTTCACATGTTTCAACCCTTCCATGCCCAGCCGCCACCCCTTTGGCTGCAGTTGCCCAAGACCTGGTCCCTTTGGGCCTTTCCAGAAATCTGTCCCAAGGGCAAGAACAAGGTGGCTTGATTTACAGTGTAGTGTCACAGGGAAGGGGAACAGGAAGACCTTGAGAAAGTGACCAGAGACTCAACCCCAAAATGTTTCAGACTCAACCCTAGACAATGCTTCATAAGGAAGAAAAAAACGTACAACCCTTGGTCCTCCTTTCTTCAGCAGGAGGTCCTATCTCTCTTGGCACAGCAATAACCAATCCTGCACCCAGGTTTCTAACATAGCTGACATGTCCTGCCACTTGCTTGGTAAAGTAAGTGTTGAGAGAGGCAGCTTTAAATAACAAGACCGCTGCCCACTCACTGCTGCCATGGCTGTAATACACAGGGTAAATGGACAGCAGAGGCAGGGACACTTGGCAAAGGCTTCACTGCTGTGCCAGATGAGGGTGGAGCTTGAAACTAATACAGGAGGACCAAAGACCAGAGGAAGCCTTCACTGAGAGGCACGCATTATGTTTTCTTCCTATAGGCAGATCTCTAATAACAATCCATAGTTAGGCTTTAAAGCCTTCTCAGACTTTTGTAGACGAACCAATTTTGTCTGGAGTTCCAAATTGAAAAAGCACAAAACTAGGATCATTCCTAATGTCTACTGAATTTAATACATTGAATACTTGTATTTGTGTCCCAAGTCTTGGCCATTGCCGGGCATACGTGGCTGGATTTGGCTGTGACAATGGTGTCTTGCACACACATCCCTAATTGCTATTTAATTTCCAAATTTGTAGAGGCTGCAAAATGCGGATGGTGAGTGCGGTCATATTCAGGCAGACAAATGTCTGGATTCAGAACCACGGAAGATGCTATATAAATCCAAGATAATAATAATTCACCTGTTTTTATAAGTTTATCTCCAAGTCACTTTGGTGTGGCTCCTGGAACTGATGATGCTCTCTGTTCATTTACACTTATACAGTCTAGTTTTCATTATGATCTGTCGTTGAAACCGCATCTCAGTAATGTTTAGGTGTGTTTAGTTACCTAAAGAACTATAAATTCATTCCTGTTTTTTAACTAAAGACCTTAAGGACTTTTGCTGATGAACTCTTGGACCACTGGAACAATAATCTTTAATATTCTGCTTATGAGACTTTGTTGCGGCCTATGTCTAATAACTTTCTGGGAGTGGTAATATACTTTCCTGTCTGCATCTAATAAAAAAGGTGTTTGTCATTAACAATGACTATGCAACCCTACTGGGCAACAGAAATTGCAGTAACCCGATATTTATTTTTTTATCGTATCGGCACTTTCTGTTGCTCAGATTTGCTTTCAATGATATATCCACTTTTCTCCGTGCTGTTAAAGAGTATATAGCATTTTTGAATATATATTTTTTTACATTATCTATTTCATCATGGACTTAAATGTTTAATTTTCTTTGGGTTCCACCTGCTGGTTCAACAAGGTTTGCAAATAGAAAAACATCTACTGTGGCCTCAATTCACGGAGTTTTATCAAACACTTTATCAAACGTTTGATAAACGTTTGATAAATTACCTCATGGGTAAAATCTAATTTTGAATTCACTAAGGTGTTATATATTTATCGAATGTTTTACCGATAAAACGTTCAACAAATGTATAACACCTTAGTGAGATTTTACCCATGAGGTAAATTATCAAACGTTTAATAAAGTGTTTGATAAACGTTTGATAATGCTCCATGAATTGAGGCCTGTGTGGTGATGATAAGATACTAAATATTGTATACAATGGAACTTAATCATATGACCAGGTTAATAGGTTATAGGAATTGACTGTTGTCACATTATAATCTGTCACCCACTCTGGCCATGAGGCAAGAAACTTTTCTAATTATGAATACTGCCAGTTAAGCAAGTATTCTTCACATTCAAACTTCACATTTGCCTTTCCTCTTATTTGTTATGCACAATAGCAGAAGCTATTGTTTATGACTCATAAACAAAGGACATTTTTTATCTGCTCATTCTGTTCCATTGCCAGCTTAAAACAGACAGCCTGGCTCCCATCAAAATTGGAATAATAGACGCTGAAAATAATAAAAGTATAGGCAAAAGCTTGTTTGGAGTGTTTGCTAGTAGGGCTTTGTACCATAACTCTTACTATGCTCCACCACTCCTTCTAAAAGGTAGGATAGATGAGAATTTAACGTCATCACTAGGCAACTGTTTCCTTCGACTACCAGGGCCTTGTTAGCTCTACTTCACGCAGTTCTCTCACTAATGCTAAGTGGTATACTTGAACCATCACCATTGATCCATCAGAGACTTGACACAATTGTAGCAGCGAGAGGGGACTGCTGTCAGGTGACAATTTGTGAAAATAAGGCCTAACTTACCCTACATATACATGTATATACACCTGATACCAGATATATATTGCATAACATATATCGGATATAAGCAGTGAGCACCCCTTTAACACATAAGGGGTTGTCTAACAAATGTAAATATATATATATACAACCTACATACACTTAATGTCTAAGTAATCAGAAACTAAAGCCAATAATTCCGATATGATGTACATTCAGGTCAATGGAAGCCTTGTAGTCTCCAATCAAATAATAATAAGTAGAAATTGCTCCAAAGGAACTTCAGTATACACAAATGAGTATAACAATCATGCACTAATCAAACAAACATGCTTAAATATTGTTTTCTACTTCTCTGTAACCCATTTCTGAGGCACCTGGGGCTTCTTCCAGCCCCTAGCAGCCGTTTCAGCTAGCATGATATTCTCAAAATTGGGATTCTGGTCTGCCTGCGTGTTTCATAAGTTTAGTGAACCAATTCAGTCGGGTTGGGCTAAACGGAAATGGTTGTAAAGCTGTTGCCAGTCTATTCTATGAAGATGGACTATTCTCATAGATGTTGATAGGAGTTGGGCGTTCCTCTATCTCTAAGTTGGAGCAGGTGGCATACATTAATTGAGATAAATATACTTTAACAGAAACTAATAAAAATTGGACTTTAGCACCTACAGTGGCTTGCAAAAGTATTCGGCCCCTTGAAGTTTTCCACATTTTGTCACATTACTGCCACAAACATGAATCAATTTTATTGGAATTCCACGTGAAAGACCAACACAAAGTGGTACACATGAGAAGTGGAACGAAAATCATACACGATTCCAAACATTTTTTTCAAATAACTGCAAAGTGGGGTGTGCATAATTATTCATCCTCCTGAGTCTATACTTTGTAGAACCACCTTTTGCTGCAATTACAGCTGCCAGTCTTTTAGGGTATGTCTCTACCAGCTTTGCACATCTAGAGACTGAAATCCTTGCCCATTCTTCCTTGCAAAACAGCTCCAGCTCAGTCAGATTAGATGGACAGCGTTTGTGAACAGCAGTTTTCAGATCTTGCCACAGATTCTCGATTGGATTTAGATCTGGACTTTGACTGAGCCATTCTAACACATGGATATGTTTTGTTTTAAACCATTCCATTGTTGCCCTGGCTTTACGTTTATAGTTGCTGTCCTGCTGGAAGGTGAACCTCTGCCCTAGTCTCAAGTCTTTTGCAGACTCCAAGAGGTTTTCTTCCAAGATTGCCCTGTATTTGGCTCCACCCATCTTCCCATCAACTCTGACCAGCTTCCTTGTTCCTGCTGAAGAGAAGCACCCCCAGAGCATGATGCTGCCACCACCATATTTGGCAGAGGGGATGGTGTGTTCAGAGTCATGTGCAGTGTTAGTTTTCCGCCACACATAGCGTTTTGCATTTTGGCCAAAAAGTTCCATTTTGGTCTCATGCGACCAGAGCACCTTCTTCCACATGTTTGCTGTGTTCCCCACATGGCTTGTGGCAAACTGCAAACGGGACTTCGTATGCTAATCTGTTAACAATGGCTTTCTTCTTGTCACTCTTCCATAAGAGCCAACTTTGTGCAGTGCACGACTAATAGTTGTCCTATGAACAGATTCCCCCACCTGAGCTGTAGATCTCTGCAGCTCGTCCAGAGTCACCATGGGCCTCTTGACTGCATTTCTGATCAGCGCTCTCCTTGTTCGGCCTGTGAGTTTAGGTGGACGGCCTTGTCTTGGTAGGTTTACAGTTGTGCCATACTCCTTCCATTTCTGAATGATCGCTTGAACAGTGCTCCGTGGGATGTTCAAGGCTTTGGAAATCTTTTTGTAGTCTAAGCCTGCTTTAAATTTCTCAATAACTTTATCCCTGACCTGTCTGGTGTGTTCTTTGGACTTCATGGTGTTGTTGCTCCCAATATTCTCTTAGACAACCTCCGAGGCCTTCACAGAGCAGCTGTATTTGTACTGACATTAGATTACACACAGGTGCACTCTATTTGGCCATTAGCACTCATCAGGCAATGTCTATGGGCAACTGACTGCACTCAGACCAAAGGGGGCTGAATAATTACGCACACCCCACTTTGCAGTTATTGATTTGTAGAAAATGTTTGGAAGCATGTAGGATTTTTGTTCCACTTCTCATGTGTACACCACTTTGTATTGGTCTTTCACGTGGAATTTAAATAAAATTGAATCATGTTTGTGGCAGTAATGTGACAAAATGTGGAAAACTTCAAGGGGGCCGAATACTTTTGCAAGCCAATGTATAGGACTATTTTCTGTTTGGAAGTGTTTTTAATGTATTTACCCCTGGTACCTTTGGATTAGTTGTATGTTCAACCTACCCTACCTATGGAAAATAGTAGAGGAGGCTCTTACACCTACAGTACATGGCAATGCTGAACTAGCCATTACTAGTCCTTTTTTTTTGTTTTTATTTTTTTATAGGATCAAAGTAAATGTTTATAGTTATTTTAATGTGTTTAAAACGGCTTACTGGGTACAGGTATCAAGAGGAAGTACAGCCCAGAGGCAGTGAAATTCCCTGACCTGTGACAAGTTTCACACTCAATGTAATGTATTTGAGAGTCTCCAATGAACTCCTATACCAGCCAAAGCAAATAGAAAAAAATGTGATTACCGTAAAGGCTTATTAATTTACAGACAGCACAAGTTTCCATTTCTAATTCCCGAGGGTCATATTGAAGTAAAGAAGGGTCATTTGTTGCATTTGAACCATTTTATTCATGCTAAGAGGCTTATAGCTTTTGTAATGACTTAGTTTTCTCTTCTCTTACTTTGCAGTGTGGATTTTTTAAACGTTCCAGGTACGACGATAGTGTCCCACGATATCACGCTGTACGAATTCCCAAAGAAGAACGCCAATTCAAAGATGGAAAACTACAACAAAACAGTGAAAAAAAGCAATGGGTCACCAACTGGAATGAAAATGAAAGCTATTCCTAGACATGTTTTCTATGTAGTTTTTTGTTTTGTTTATTGTTTTAAATCGTCATGGTTACTGATAATTGACAGACCCCTGACTTCAACTTGAATCGTCATGGGATTTTTTTCACAACTCCCAAGGCAGTTGAAACCTTCGCAGTGAGTTATCAATTGGAAACTGAAAAGAAAAACGCTTTGAAAATAAGGATTGGAAAGAAAATGGGGTCAAAATTACAGATTGAAAAGAAGATTTAGTTGAAAGTAAAAACTTTTTGGTTGAAGCCATCATGCTTATGGACAAGATGGACACTTGACAGTTATCGCTAGGTAATAAATTGGTGTGGTGGTGTGCGCAGTGTCAGGAAAAGGTGCTAAGTGCTTTTTATGTTGTTCTGCAGGAATTATGCAATAAGCATCAAAGCAGCCATTGAATTAGCTATTTATGGAAACTGAAGTGGTGTTTTTCAGTATAAGCCACTGGGGCCAATTTATAAAAAGATAAAGACAGTTGCAATGAAAACTGGAAGAAGAAAGGAGAGCTTACCCAGAACAGCTAATCAGTCCCTTGTTTCCTTAACAGAACCCATGTTTTTTGCCTTTAGATGGTTTGGATTCAGTTTATTTGCACTGGACCAAGTAAATCATCTTCAATCTTTCCAAAGGTATCCATAAACACTAAACATGGTGCGACTACCAACAAACAGTCTGACAAGATGAATCATGTAAATTGGGCTGTTAGTTACAGCATAAGGTAAATGCTATACTTTTCAACACCCATGCCAAACATTCCGTTTTCTCTATGATCATACGAGAGTTGTATGGAAAAGAAAGCCCATTTGCTATTGTCTCTAAACTCTTAACCTGTATGGGATAGGTTTACATCATCAGAGAGACAGAAGTAGGAGAGTGTTGTCCTGTGATAGCCATCAGTTAAAGGGTACTTGAAGTGGCTTGTAATGTGATGATATAAATGTTTATGCAGTCCCAATTTTAAATAGAACTACTATCTTTTTTTCACTGTTAAAGTTTAAGAAGCGAGGGCTTTAAATGACGTTTTTTTTGCAGTTAAAACCTCATAACACTCAGTGATAAGTTATTACAGGTCATAAAACTCCTGTGTGGCTGAGAAAACTGCTATTAAGTGCAGGGAAAAGAAACAAAGTCAAGTTGTTCAAGATTTGTCTGTATGGGAGGTGAATGAACATTATCATTCACCTTATAAAACGTGTTTTCTGAGAAAATGGTTGATGAAAGTTATATTTAGTAAAAAAAAAAAGCAATTGAAATAACTCAAACTAGTGTTGTTGCTCTTGTAGCTGTAAGCCAACAACAGCAGTCATAAAGAAAAACCAAAAACACCATTCTTTGCTCATCAACTCAATGGCTGATCTTTGTTTGAAATTAAGAAATGGCCAGCCATGCAGTAATAACACTAAGCTATGCAATAAGTCATTCTATCTGGTAGTGTAAAAGCATCACTATGGGTTTATAGTTTTGGAGCTATGGCAATACTTTCTATACAGCCCTCATTGGCTCATACCTCTATGTTAAATGTGGGACATTATAGTGCTGATACAGTGTGCCTTTAAATACATTCTAAAGAAGACCTTGGAAGTATTGCATAGTAGAGAAAGCCATGTCTCAATTGTACAGTCAAGCTTACTTACTATAGCGATTCACATAAGCAGTAACCATGTGCAACAATTCAAACCATCCAATTAAATTCCAGTTTAGTACAGTCAGGTTAACCGATTTCGGACAACACTTATTGACATCTACCCCCTGTTTGGGAGCTGTTATTCCAGCCAGGGCGTAGATTTCGCTTACTGCTGCCGCACGCTCTCGTCACTCCCGCTGATCGTTTCACTCTCTCCCAGCCGCAGCTCACCTGGCCTGCTGTCCGTATCACAGCAGAGCTCCGTGAGCTTGTCAGGAGACGATTTCATTGGCTCCTGACCCTGTGAGCTTATCCCATTGGCTCACATTGATTACAGGGTCAGAGCCAATGAAATCGGTTCCTGACCGGCTCACAGAGCTCTGCTGTCATAGAGACGGCAGAGTGGGTGGCCTGAGGTGACGGGTGTGCAGCATGAATGGCAGTAGCGGCAATTTGTTGGTATGCTCCGGTTTTTGGTACCAGCGGTCTCTGGTCCTTAAGGGGCCAGATACCACTGGAACTGAAGGGGTTAAAATGTTTTTTAATCAGTTTCTGTGAATTATTGCATGTGGCACATTGATCTTTGCCTTAATAAATAATTCTGTATTTATTTAAAAAAACAAAACACTCCCTATTACTACATACATTCCTGGGGTGTACCTCCCAGCTTTCCCTCTTGCTGGGGGACCAACTAGGTTTTCTGATACCTAACGGGTGGGACCTGCCATAACTAATATGTGTGAAGATGGGGTAAGGTTTTGGCATTGTTGGGGAGGGGATAGATTTATGTAATATTTTGCTTTTAAAATTTTGGGAGGTATGCAGATGGTTTAGTGGCTTGACTATAAATTACGTGTAAAAACTAAAAAAAAAAAAAGTGCAATATGATGTTACTCATACATTTTTTTACACAAATTTTAAGGTGTAAGGCCAGACATTTAAAAAAAAATTACTTTTGGATAGAGTGAAAACCCAAATTCAGACACTATTATTCTATATGCATTTTATACACTTTGTTAAAGGAAGCTTGAAGTGAGAGGAATGTGGAGGCTGCCATTTTCATTCCCTTATAAACAATGCCAGTTGCCTGGCTTCTGTGCTGGTATTTTACCTTTACATGTTTTTGAGTCACACACCTGCAACAAGCATGCAGCCAGTGGAGTCAGAGCAGAGTCGCAGCATCTGATCTGCATGCTCGTTCTCGGCCAGTGAAGTAACATATTAGAGGTGGAGCCTGAGCACAGAACACAGGCAACTAGCATTGTTTATTAGAGAATGACAATGACAGCCTCCACATTCCTTACTTCAGTTTCCCTTTACACTAATATTGCATTGAAAAGTGTTGTAAAAAAAAAAAAAATTCAGATAACAAAACAGGACAATACCAGCTGCACCACTTCATAGATTACCATCTCCCAAGCAACACTACAGCTGCCTCTCAGAACACTCCCTTTTCAGTCACAGGGAGCAGTCTGCCAGCTAAGGCCACGCCTCCGTGCTGAACTTTAGCCTATCATGACTACCGCTTTCTAGTAGAGAGGCATGGATACAGAGTGATTGGGGTACAAGCATTCAGAAGGAAAGAGGAGAATCTATGAATTGGTACATCAGTTAGTTTCCTTTTTAGTTTAGTAAACACAATTTGTTTTTAATAAAAGTTTTTCAGTGCATGTCTACTAAATTAAATCAAAATAATGTCCTATTAAATTCATGCAAAAGAGCAGCAAAAAGAACTTGTTGAGGCATAAAATTTTCAGTCTGGATTTTAATGCTGTCATTTGCCTGCATTAGGGAGGTTTCCCTCTCTACGCTATTCTTGATAACCCTTCCATTAGGACAAAAAATTTGAGAAAACTCAGCAGGGACACAGCAATCAATAAAACCTCAAAGATGTTCCAACACTTTTCCCCACCATTGGCTTCATTGTTGTCTGTACTTCATTGTTGTCTCCCACTGAAGAGAATTTACCTCACATCCTGTTCAAAGTACTTCCTGTCACAGGCACAGGGAGTCAGAGGAAATCTCTACCAACATAAGTCTCGCAGCAAAAACAAAAAACACTGATTTTTTTTCCTTATACTTAGACTGTCCAAATCTAAAATAAAATGTTTAGCCTGGAGGTCCCTTTTATTTTTTAATCTGTACATAGCCTAACCTTTAAGGTATTATTGCTTCCTGTTTCCTTTATATATTTAAAGGTTCATACACACCTACCAACTATCTGTCCAACTATCTGCCAAACTTCTCTGTTATAGGTCCGTACACGCGCCGGACTGGAGGCAACGACGAGTCCGTCGTCACCTCCCGCTGGGTGGGCGTTCCAGCGACAGTCCGGCGTGTGTACAGTCTGTCGGCGGACTGATACGGCTGTTTCTGAGCGATCCGCCGGCAGCCGTATCAGTCTGCAGACAGACTGTACACACACCACACTGTCGCTGGAACGCCCACCCAGCGGGAGGTGACGACGGACTCGTCGTTGCCTCCAGTCCGGCGGGTGTACGGACCTTAAGCCCCATACAACTTTTGTTGTGAAACAAGTTGAAACAACTAAAAAAAAGTATTTTGCTATTGTTCAAACAGCTGATAAGATGTCAATTCAACAGTTGGATTGACTTCTCATCAGTCTTATCAGCTGTTTGAACAATAGAAAAATACTTTTTTTTTGTTGTTTCAACTTGTTTCACAACAAAAGCTGTTTGACAATTGTGCTGCATAAAAGGCCGCTGTTGAGTGTGTGAATGGGGCATAACAGACAAGTTTGGCAGATAGTTGGTAGGCGGGTATGACCCTTTAAGGATACCTTAGTCCTTGTGAAAATTTAAAAACAGGTGGAGCAGGCATATGTAGTGGGCTCTCCTCATGCCTACCGCTTCCCCCCGTTCTCCTCCATCCCCCTCCGTTATGAAGCACTGACCCTCTGAAGCCACTTCCTGGTGGGGAGGTCGGCAAAGACTGCACAGGGGCTGCCTGGCGACGTGCGCCCTCTGATCGAGCGCCCATGGCGGGGAGCCCTCTGTGCATGCGCACTATGTCTCAACTGAGTAGTGCACCTGCGCAGAGCGCTCCCAGTCACAGGCGCACAATCAGAGGACACGCGTTACCGTGCAGCGCCTGCTCCTCCCGACCAGGAAGTAGCTACGGAGGGTCGGTACATCATAGCGGAAGGGAATGGAGGAGAACGGGGGAGCGATGGGCATGAGGAAAACATTTTACATAAACCTGCTCACCCCGTTTTTAAATTTTCATGAGGACTAAGGTATCCTTTAAAGCAACCCATGACTAGACCTGAGAAGAATCCCACAGCGAGCCTTATTTATCAGCTGGAGAAAGGAAACACCTTTGTTGTTTCAAAAGCCAATCATGTTCTCTATTTCATTTTCTCATGCCACACCCAAAAAAATGATTGGTTCCTGTGGGCAACATAGCAGTTGTTTCTTTACATCCATGAATGAGGTTCATTCTGACCTGTCTTATTATGAAATGTAATACAGACCTGGACAATAGAAAGCATGTGATGGACCAAGATCCATATTTGGAGGTTACCTTCAGTAAAGGTCTCTCTTCTTTGTCAACAAAGTAGTTTGTTCCATTAAAAGAGAATTCCATTAAGTTTATTTGGATGGGCCATTAAATAAGTACTAGGTTCGTAATTCATACCTATTACAGTAAAATCTTGTTATAGTAAACTCTGATATAGTAAACTTCTGGCTATACTAAACAGATTGTGGAAGTAAACTTTCATACTATATGGAGGTGGTAAAATTGGTCAGTGATTGGTCAATCAAAATTGTAGGTGTATACAGGCTTAAAGGGGAACTGAAGAGAGAGGTATATGGAGGCTGTCATGTTTATTTCCTTTTAGACAATACCAGTTGCCTGGCAGCCCTGCTGATCCTCTGCCTCTAATACTATTAGCCATAGCCCCTGAACAAGCATGCAGCAGATCAGGTGTTTTAGTGGTTCAGACTTATAAGTCTAATCTGACAAGACTAGCTGCATGCTTGTTTCTGGTTTTAATCAGATACTACTGCAGAGAAATAGACCAGCAGGGCCGCCAGGTAACTGGTATTGATTAAAAGATAATAAACATGACAGCCTCCATATACCTCTCTCTTCAGTTCCCCTTTAATTTTCCTTGGACTAAGGGTGCATACACACATCCAATTCTATCACCTCCATGTAACATGAGAGCTTTACCTACACAATCTGTTCATAGTGTTTAAAATCTGTTGGCTCTCCTACTACATGGAAGTGGTAAAATTGGCCAATCATTGGTAAAACAAAATTGAATGTGTGTATGTATCCTAATTATGATAAATCTGCCGAACTGTCACTGGTCTGTACTCTAAAAGTGTGTACACATGCATTACAATTATCCCCTGTGGGGATCTGGACTTGATCCTTAGGGTGCATACACACATCCATACATCCTTAGGGTGCACACACACATCCACACATCCTTAGGGTGAATACACACATCCACACATCCTTAGGTGCATACACACATCCACACATCCTTAGGTTGCACACACACATCCACACATCCTTAGGGTGCATACACACATCCACACATCCTTAGGGTGCATACACACGTCCACACATCCTTAGGGTGCATACACACGTCCACACATTCTTAGGGTGCACACACACATCCACACATCCTTAGGGTGCATACACACATCCACACATCCTTAGGGTGCATACACACATCCACACATCCTTAGGGTGCATACACACGTCCACACATCCTTAGGGTGCATACACACATCCACACATCCTTAGGGTGCATACACACGTCCACACATCCTTAGGGTGCATACACACGTCCACACATTCTTAGGGTGCACACACACATCCACACATCCTTAGGGTGCATACACACATCCACACATTCTTAGGGTGCACGCACACATCCACACATCCTTAGGGTGCATACACACATCCACACATCCTTAGGGTGCATACACACATCCTTAGGGTGCATACACACGTCCACACATCCTTAGGGTGCATACACACATCCACACATCCTTAGGGTGCATACACACGTCCACACATCCTTAGGGTGCATACACACGTCCACACATTCTTAGGGTGCACACACACATCCACACATCCTTAGGGTGCATACACACAGCCACACATCCTTAGGGTGCATACACACATCCACACATCCTTAGGGTGCATACACACGTCCACACATCCTTAGGGTGCATACACACGTCCACACATCCTTAGGGTGCATACACACGTCCACACATCCTTAGGGTGCATACACACATCCACACATCCTTAGGGTGAATACACACATCCACACATCCTTAGGGAGCATACACACATCCACACATCCTTAGGGTGCATACACACATCCACACATCCTTAGGGTGAATACACATATCCACACATCCTTAGGGTGCATACACACATCCACACATCCTTAGGGTGCATACACACATCCACACATCCTTAGGTTGCACACACACATCCACACATCCTTAGGGTGAATACACACATCCACACATCCTTAGGTGCATACACACATCCACACATCCTTAGGTTGCACACACACATCCACACATCCTTAGGGTGAATACACACATCCACACATCCTTAGGGTGCATACACACATCCACACATCCTTAGGGTGAATCCACACATCCTTAGGTTGCACACACACATCCACACATCCTTAGGGTGCATCCACACATCCACACATCCTTAGGGTGCATACACACATTCACACATCCTTAGGGTGAATACACACATCCACACATCCTTAGGGTGCATACACACATCTCGAGGGCCAACAGTTTTTGAATAATATGAGGAGATTGCGGAGGTAACCTCTCATACATGTACCAGGTTTAGGGTGACGGTTCTGGCTGGGATCCCAGGCAGCCAAGCAACATGTACTGTTGCTATGGAGAAGGGTGGAGGGACCACAGTGGAGCATATGATAGAGGAGTTTCTGGTGGGGGGGGGGGGGAGGTCAAGGAGGGAAATAATACACTTATTACTGTTTTTTAAGGATCTGGCTTGCCAGAACTAGAATGGCTTAGCAAATCGGAGATCATTGTGGTCTCCTATTACCTAATTGCCATTATTAATCAGCTGTAATGATCAAAGGGAAACTTTTCATCTCATATATTCCCTTGTGGTTTAAATATAAGTGGGCAAGAGGTGGGAAAAGTTACAGAACCGGTAGGTAGACTTGGGAGGTGGAAGGGGAAGAGATAAGTAAGGCCTCGTTCACATTACACACGTTGCCCTCCGTATTTTGGGAATGCGTGCAGGAGGCAGACACGCTCCAACATCAGAAGTGCATAGACTGCACTGTCTGATGTTCACACTGCATGCATTCTGTACCAGTGCGGTGCGCGATTGCATGCTGCACGCATTTTTTAGCAAAACGCGTGGCTGACCCATTCACTATAGTGAATGGGATCAGCCACGCAACACATGGAAACGCAGATGCCATGCAATCGTATGCGTTGCGTTCCAATCGCACGGCCATCTGCATGTGACAATGTGAACAAGGCCTAATAAAAGGTAATTAAAGATAAGTAATTCAGCTTTGAATGTCTGTATCCAAAATGTATTTTAATATGCAGTTTTTACTGAAGGTAACTTCCACTTTGGCACCTTTTCATCGTCGTTCCTATTGGCCAAGTTTGCTGTAGGTTCACTTTAAATCTATAAGTGACAAACTGATATTGGTGTTGCTCAATCAACTTGCTTTGAGGGTCCGTTTCCACTTGCGCGGAAACCGGGCCGAATCCGCAGAGTTTCCCCGCAGGCAAATCGTGCGGGGAAACTCTGCCATAGGGAGTAATGGAGCTGCTGGCTGAATCGCTTGCGCTAGTGATTCGGCTAGCTTTTCCATCCGAATCTGTGCGAATGGCACGGCTCATGGGATTCGTCAGCGTAACCGCAGATCCGGAAGTGCCGCCACGCGTCTCGCAGACGTATACGGCTGCAGTGGAAACGGGCCCTAACAGATGTGATTCCACAATTCCTAATAAATAATCAGCTAACACCCCCTGGAAATCATGGTTTGTTCTGGCCACTAACATGACTGGTACACTTAACAGCCAAAGATTTTTGTTTTTAATTATCTTTTAGAGGGTGCAACTATTCAATAATGAAAAAGGTGAACTATAAGCAAATAACAGACGTGCAATTCAGTATTCTTATTTCTAGCAGCCAGCTACTGTAATACACTACTGGGGACTCTAAACATGCCTACCTATTTTGTGCCTATGTACTTCTGCAGCTGCCATATTGCTTTGCATGTTGGCAGCCTGACGCCTATATGTGCTGTATTTGTAAATACTGTGATGTGTACATGTATATGTATATATATAAAATGTTATGTCTAATTAGGGGACGTTTTCGGCATTGTTTTATGTCTGTACACTTTGTAAACATGGGTCTTTAACTCTTAAAATGTTCATGAGATTTTACAAAAACTGGCTCAATAAAGATCTATTGAAAGTAAGTCAGATTCAGCTGGACTGCTATCTATGACATTTCTGTTACAACGGACACCCAACGGAGCGATGAGAACAAAGGGGCCGCTCAAAGCGGATGGGGAATCAGATCCATTGTGACCATCCACAGTTTGGCTACAGATTTAGAGCCAGATCATAAACATGGCAACTTAGGTAGGTGCCTAGGGCCTGGAGAGAGACTAGGGCCTGGTTGACACTAGCCCCCATCAACCCTTAGCAAAAATGCCAAGTGGCCATCAAGGGTGGGCCCAAAGTAGTTACTTACCCAGTTCCCTATTTCTCCTTATTCAGTCTCTTACCACAGTCTAGTGTGGACCCATCCTTCTCCTTCCACTCTGCAGTGCCTTATATGTGGCTTAGACTGGCAGGCTCCCTGTTGGGCAGCAGACGTCAGTGGGGCACTGGAGGCTTCCCGGGCACCTGGAGGTGTGCAGGGCCAGGCGTGGAGGCCTGTACCGAAGAGGAGAGATCACATTACTGTAGCCCCAGATTTAATATAAGCTGTTTAGCTGGCTTATATTTTTTTTAGGTATCTTTTTCTTGAGGTGTGTGTGTGTGTGGGGGGGGGAATCTTCATCTCTGTGGTGGTTCATAAACTTTTAACTATGAGAACCCAGGCAGCACTTAAGTGTTGCTGTTTGCAGGGGCATAACTAAAGCGGAGCAGCCCCTGTGATTACGGGGAGGGGGGCAGCTACTAACCTTCCCTTCCTTCCATACAGAGGACTATACTTCAGATCAGGTAATTTGTGGCTGCACTTATTATAGATGTGAAGATCATGATGGCCGTATTTGTTTTATGGCCCTTGTGAGATGGGCCCCAAAGTTGTGACCTTCACCAAGGGAAGGGGTGGGAACATTGGGGGGCCCTATCAAAATTTTGCAGAGGGGACCAATGAATTGCAGTTACACCACTGGTTGTTCGCATCCTTGTCATGCAGGATTAGAGTACCAGGTTTGAATCTCATCCAGGACTTGATGTGCATAATTTGAATGTTCTCCGTGTTTGGGTGAGTTTCATCCAGGCATTCTGGGTTCTTCCATCATCCCAAGAACATATTGATAAGCTAAATGACTTTTCCCAAATTGGCTCAAGACCAACCATAACTACGGTAGGGACATTGTTTAGGAGTTAGCACCTATCAGTGCTATATATCGTAGATGCATAATAGTAATAATCAGCATTACTCCACCAAGAGTTCAAATAATCCACCACATACAAATGAGTATGATGAGTGGAGGAAACATCTTGCTGAATCTGACATGCTTTCATGATATATATACTGTGACATGTAGAAATGGGAACATTGATAGATGTATGTTATATCAAAGAAGCTTAAAGGGATACTGTCGGGGGGTTGGGGGAAAATGAGTTGAACTTACCTGGGCCTTCTAATGGTCCCCCGCAGACATCCTGTGCCCGCGCAGCCACTCTCCGATGCTCCGGCCCCGCCTCCGGTTCTCTTCTGGAATTTCAGACTTTAAAGTCTGAAAACCACTTCGCCTGCGTTGCCGTGTCCTCAATCCCGCTGATGCCACCAGGAGCGTACTGCGCAGACACAGACCATACTGGGCCTGTGCAGTATGATCCTGGTGACATCAGCGGGATCGAGGACACGGCAACGCAGGCGCAGTGGTTTTCAGACTTTAAAGTCTGAAATTCCAGAAGTGAACCGGAGGCGGGGCCGGAGTATCGGTGAATGGCTGCGCGGGCACAGGATGCCTGCGGGGGACCATTAGAAGCCCCGGGTAAGTTCAACTCATTTTCCCCCGACCCCCCTACAGTATCCCTTTAATAACAGAAAACACAACAGGAAGACACCAGCAGTGCAAGAGGTTGTGACCCAAATACTGGAAATCCCAAGAGATGTAAACATCTAAACATCTTCTGGGTCATCAGGCTCTTCTATGCCCCCCCCCCCCCTTCCCGCACACACACACAGGCCTGGATTTACATCACATGAACCTATAGGCACAGATGTTTTGGCACCCCACGCTTTGCCCACCACAAACCTACAAACTTCCACCGGACCGCACGGCAAATGTGCTGGCTGTCCCAGCTGTCATTTCTTCCTTACCTCCCCTGCCTGGTGTAGGTAACCACAGGTGCCCCTTAATACTGAGTGTACCTCTGGATCCCTAATACTAAGTAGCTTGAAGTACCTCTGACTCATGGGAGATCTTGTCAGTGGAATGCCGAGAGGTGGGTGAGTAAATTCTCATTTAAGCTCCACTTGAGATTCTGCATAAGGAAGGTGTGAGGCACTCAAGTAGGAAAGTGAGCCGCATTTCCATCATCAGGTGCCTGTAGGCGCGAGCCTACAGTGCCTTATGGTAAATCCGGCCCTGCACACACACTCACACAAAACTTTGAAAGTATCAAATATTGAGTGATGATAACACTCCAGCATATACATACAGTACATTAAAATATGTGTGTTAACTATGAATATTTTCTGGTGTCATATCGGTAGATAAACCTGTGTGTAAAATATATTCGCCTTGGCTTCCCTGAGAACGATGCGGTGAGCGATCTCCTCCCTCATCACACAATGCTGGTACCCTGTTGATTGATGGTTCCATAGTGAAATGATTTGAAGTAACTGCAGACTTGAGGGGCAGTTATGTTACATAGTTACAGAGTTATGTGTGTTGAAAAAAGACACACGTCCATCGAGTTCATGTGTGCCAATGCAGGGGCGAAAAGGGCTCTGAATATCCCCATCAAGGCTGCACACATTTTATACATAGGCTGCTCTTCTTCTCCACCCAAAACAAAAATGACTATTTTTCCATGATGGGAATCAACATATATTTGTAAAATGTTTCTACCAAGTTATTGGATGATGAATGTTTCAGGTAGGATGGAAGCAGCTTCAGGGGTAGCTACACTCTCTGGAAACCGGCTTCTGCACTGCAATGTTGCCTGTGCTGATTATAAGAGTAAAGATGACCATACTCCTATAGATGGCCACCAGATTCCACCATCAGATCAAACCTGATGGGAATCTATCTGATGTGTGCCACACACTAAGGACAGATTTTCAATAGATTTCGGATTTAAAACTATTGCAGCCCTGCACTGTTCAATCCAGTGCAATGCTATGGGCTGTCAATCTGTCGCCATTTTCAACCAGCCGCCTATCGATCTGGATTGTCTGCCTGGACCGATCAAGCTATTCGACTGATTTCGCATGGAAATCAATTGATGATCAAGCTGCCTGCTGCATTGTTTTATATCCATTTCGATCAGCCCAAACTTAATCAGATGGATATTGATGGACAAAAATGGAATTGGTGTTTGGCCACCTTTAGTGTAGTGAGGTGCATGAATTTACTAGTCTGCCCACCATGATCCTATGTTACCAGCACTTGTGCTTCCTTTGTCCAATACACACACCTTGACCAGGGAAATGTTTTTATGTTTATGTACACAACATGCTTGTAAATTAGCCATCTTGATTCAGTACAAGCATGAAGTAGCTATAAAAAGCGCCTTAACTTAACATTTCTGTACAGGAGCTGGACTATAGTGATCTGCAACTGCAAGTCTGTGTATTTAGCCTTTTTTTCTTATTAGATAACCTTTTTGTTTCTCTAGAGCTGGGGTGTCAAACTCAAATACAAAGTGGGCTGAAACTGAACACTTTGAACAAATCACAGGCCAAGCTCAATGTTTAGTGGCCACTTCCCTCCCTTATTAAGTTTCCTGGTGTCTAGTGGCTCCCTTCCTCCCCTATACAATTCCCTGTTGTCCAGTGGTCCTCCCTCCCCTATGCAGTTTCCTAATGTTGAGTGCTCCCTTCTTCCCCTATACACTTCCCTGGTGTCTAGTAGCCCCCTCCCTCCCCTATACAATTCCCTGTTGTCCAGTGGTCCTCCCTCTCCTATTCAGTTCCCTGCTGTCCAGTGGTCCTCCCTCCCCTATACAGATTGTTGGTGTTGAGTGCTCCTCCCTTGCTCCCCTGTACACTTCTCTGGTGTCTTCTGACCGTCCTCCCTCCCCTAATAAGTTCCCTGGTGTCTAGCGGCCCCCCATCATACCCCTAAACAGTTCCCTGGTGTCTAGTGCTTTCCCCAGAGTTTGACATGTATGCTCTAGAGCAGGGGTGTAAAACTCAAATGCAAAGTGGGCCGAACACTGTACACTGGGACCTAGTCGCGGGCCAACTTCAATGTCTACTGGCCACCTCCCTCCCCTATTTTATTTCCTGATGTCTAGAGGCCCCCACTCTCCCCTATACAGTTCCTTGGTGTCTAACAACCCCCACCCTCCCCTATACAGTTCCCTGGTGTCTAGAGGACCCCACACTTCCCTATACAGTTCCCTGGTGATTAGTGCTTTCCCCCTACATCCCCATATGGCTTCCCTGGTGATCTAGTGCTTCACCTCAAATATAGCTTCCCTGGTGGTCTAGAGTGGGCCAATCATAATGCAAAGTGGGGAAACCACTTGAGGGCCAAATTTATTGGCTCTGAAGGCCAAATTTGGCCCGCGGGCTGGAGTTTGACATGTATGCTCTAGAGTAAGGTGTATTTTAGGCAGTTTACAATTAATAATCAAGAGATTCAATACTAATGTTGTCATTGCTATCTCCTGTACAACCTGCATAGTAACATCACTGATAGATGCAGTATGGAAGGTGTAGGGACAGTGGGCTGGAGTATGATAGGTGGTAACCCCGTCAACTGGCAGTAGGTAGTCAGCAGTTGTAGGTATGGTGGGCACTGCCTTTCCCTACCTGCAGACATCCATGGTGAGGACAGATGAGGGGAAGATAACTTGTTAGGATAGAAGCAGGCACATCAGCTTAGTGGTTAGACTTCATTCTTGCAGCTGCCAGCATCAGAGGTAAATACAACTCCCAATGCAAAGCGTTTATAGAGGCAACAGAGACTGTATGCTTACAACATGACACTGAGAAGTCACTGCACTGGTCATACTGGGTGGTCTAGTAAATACATCATGTCATTGTAGTTACACTAAGCTGAAATACCAGGTAAAACTCAAATGGAGCTTTGGGAATGGGTTAGGACTAGTATGGATTTTATTCTTCTTCCCTGCTCTGTACTTAGTGAAGAGACTGCCACTCACAGGTGACACTGTTACAGGAAATGCGGGCAAATCTTTTGCTTTCTGTCCCGTGTTACTAAGTAATGGAAAAAATACATTTGCAACAAAGACAAAATGCTAAGGTGTTGACGAAAGTTAAATCTTAAGTGACGGAAAAAGTTCGGTTTAACTTACCTTAGGGCTTCTTCCGGCCCCCTGTAGTCCTTCAACTCCGTTGCTGTCCTTCTCATCTTCTCTGTGGTGACGCTCTCAACCATGGTAGTCGTGGACTGCTTGCCTCCTCAATCGAACTCCCATAGGCGTGAGTGCTCAGCGCATGCAGAGTTTTACGTTTTACAAACTGCACATGTGTAGAACGCTCAAGCACGATCGAGGAGGCAAGCGCAGCCAGGGCAGTGCATGGGGTGACAGCGGCACAAACAAGGCGACCAGGAGGACAGCAAGGGACCTGAAGGACTACAGGGGGATGGAACTAATTCTTACACCAGGTCAGTTAAACTTAACTACACTACCTAAAGAGAACCCGAGGCGGTGTGTGTGGGGGTGTGTGCAGATGGGACACAGAGGCCCACTGCCAAACTCTCCCCCCCCCCCCACTGTGCTATAACCTATGCCCCCCCCCCCCCCCCTTGAAATTAGAGACAGTATTTGTCATTGTTGGGCATCTCTCTCAGCTCTCTCTCCCTGCACGCTATAAGAGAGAGAGATCTCTCTCCTTATAGTGTCGTGACCCAGAGGTCATGAAAGGGAAAGTAGGCCCTAGCAGGCCTCTGGAGCAGTGGGGATGGCACAGATCAGGTAGTCTAGGTTTTTTTAAATTGTATGAGCCTACTTCAGGCTCTCTTTAAGGATCTCCTTTAAAATTAGGCATTTCAAAATTTCCCAGTATATTAGTATCAACTAGACAGGATCATAGCAATGCAAATGTACCTACTTGGTGCAAATTTCATAAGAACTGGCATGTAGATCAGAACTGAGCCAATACAAGTTGGCAGCAACTGTATTGGATTGGCGGAGTTCCCGACTGCATGCCAGCTGCGACAAAGTCTGCATCAGTTGGGAAACAAACATCTTATGGATCATCTCTGATGACAACCGTCCCCAATTCTGCAACTTGTACAAAGTTTTGCAGTATATACTGTATGAGCCATGGCCCTTTTTGATCAGATTGCATTTGATAATTGGCAGAACTGAACTATGTAATGTATGTAAATCCTCACTTTACAGATCCATATTTTCATAATTCTAAAATGGCTTCTCTTTGACGGGCAATATGTATTTTAGCTCTAACTTTAGAAATAGATCTATAAATAGCGATAGAAATGTTTCTGGGAAATGGAAACAATCGTGGGCCTTCTTTGTCACTGTATGTCATTCACATTGTTGTTACTGATGCTATGCAGTAAGTGTGACTACTGTGTTACTAACTAAATTGAGATATGAAATATTTTGTAATAAAATTATATAAAAACAAGACCAGCTCATGATGTGTTAGTGTTGTTATTTTTACACTCTGATCTTCACATGTACTGTATGTGATCTTTGTGAGCAAGCCCACCCCTTCTTTGGAATACCGGTGACATTGTCCCTTTTTTATAGATTCAATTTCCCTATCAATTGGTGTGCTAGGAGCTCAACTTTTTAACCATTGTGGTTATTGAAATTAAAATTAATTGTTTGATGGGGAAAGGGGTATCTGTAAATAATCAGTGCTGGGTGTCAAATACCTTAAGGGCCCATTCACACTTAGAAACGCAAAACGCTGGCGCATTTTGTGGGAGTGATTTTTCTGCGATTTCACGCGGAAAAATCACTGGACAGTGCAGCGATTTCTCCACGATTGCGTTTAGCGCTTCTATAGCACTGAAACGCGATCGCAGGGAAATCGCATGAAAATGGTGCAGGCTGCGCGTTTGGATTTCGCGATTTTGGGCGATTTGCAGCGATTAATGCAAATCACCCAAGTAAGAATGGGCCCATAGACTTTTATTACACTAGTGCTTTTAAACGCGCTAGCATTTGAGCGTTTTGCTGAAATTGCCGGCAAAACACTCAAGTGTGAATGGGCCCTAAGTGTGCCACTGCCTCTTTAAATGCTTGATGTATAATAATCAGTCTCCGAGCAGCAATCGCCATCTAATTAACATGTACAGCGCTGCAATCAGAAGCAGCGCTGTACAGGGGACAGCCGTGTGACACAGCTGATGGCTGTGATAGACAGACGGGGGGAGGAAGGGTAACTTGCTTATATATAAAAAAAATCATCAAAAAAGAGTCAGTAAATATTTATTAAAAAAAAAACAAACAAACCTGGGGGTGATCAGACCCCACCAACAGTAAGCTCTGTGGGTTGGGGGTAAATGGTAGGGGGGGGGGGGGGGGGGGGAATCACTTGGTCTTAAAGCTGCAGTGGCCTATTTCACACAAAATGGTCGGGGGGGGGGAATAAAGCCTGTTGTCCTGAAGAGGTTAAAATAACTTCAGCATTTTGCAATGGAAATTGTAGCAAAAGTAGTAGAAAAAGTCAAAATCATTTTTTTGTATTTTCTTGCTTATTGAACAGAACATAGATAGGGCTTATTCCCAGTGTGAAAGCTGCAAAGTGAAAAACACTTCCTACACTCCACATAAAAAAATGGGCTTCTCACCAGTGGGAGATCTCCCTGTGTGACAAGGTATTATTTCTGGGCAACAAATTGCAAAATATTCACAAAAAATATGTTTTACGCAAATTAAAGAAATTGGGGCTGCAGAGATGCCCTGAATGTTTTAGAAGTTCACCTGCCATTAAAGTCAATGGGGCTCTACGTGAACGAACATTTCATGATGTTCAGCCATCCCTAATCACAGGCAGGTGCTAATTAGGCTTAGTATATATATATATATATATATATATATATATATATATATATATATATATATATATATATTCATGTTTATCTCATTAAGTCAACTCAGTTCAGGGACTTTACCACTTTACAAACCAATACACAGAGTACCATAAAGAGTCCTTAGAATACATATTTGCTTCCTTGTGCAAAAGAATAAATAAATAAAATGGTGTATAAGGACTCTTACATGTATAGCCAATAGATTTCTCACATTGAACACAAGTGTCTGATAAGCAGTGATTTACACTGGAAACATTTCCCACACTCAGCACATTAATGGGGCTTTTTAAAAGTGTGACATCTCTCACGTGTGAGAACTAAGTTGTGATTTCAGCAACAACATTTCCCACACTCAGTACATTAATGGGGCTTTTTACAAGTGTGACATCTCTCACGTGTGAGAACTAAGTTGTGATTTCAGCAACAACATTTCCCACACTCAGCATATTAATGGGGCTTTTCAACAGTGTGACATCTCTCTCATGTGAGAAGTTGTGGTTTTTATGCAAAACATTTCCAATACTCAGCATACCTCATAGGCTTTCTCAACAGTGTGAGATCTCTTATGAACGACAAGAGCTGATTTTGAAACAAAGCATTCCCCACACTCAGCACATGGATAAGGGTTCTCATCAGTGAGTGATCTTTCGTAAATGAAAGGGTTTGATTTATTCCCAAAACATTTAGCACTCTCAGCATATGAATGGAGTTTCTAGCCAGTGTGAGATCTCTCATGTTTGACAAGATGGGATATCCAAACAAAACATTTCCCACACTCAGCACATGGATAGGACTTCTCAAGAGTGAGACTTCTTATGCATGTCAAGAACTCATTTTTGTGAAAACATTTCATTTCCCCCACTATGCAGATGAATATGGTTTCTCGCCAGTGAAAGTTCTGTCATATTTGACAAGGTTTCCTTTGTCACCAAAATATTTCCCACACTCTGAACATTTCCACAAAGACTTAAATTGAAATAAAAACTCAACCTCAAAAAAGTCCTTTAATGATCTTACTTACCTTTTGTTACTCACATGACAGTATCCTCAGAAATGATCAGATTCTGACTGACCATCTTGCCTGATAAGATTCTCCACCCCCCCCCCCCCCCCCCCTCATGACTACTTCCTGCTCTCCAGAGATAAAGAATTGTCTGTCCAGCCTTCCGTAACCTTTAGTAGATGCTCAAGGTCAGTGGTAGGGAGGGGCTTGTGATAGTTCCCATAACAACATATGCAAAGCATCACAAACCCCTCCCACACTATGCTCAAGCTCCACCCAAACCATTTACCAATACTTGTAGCTGAAGAGACAGAAAAAATGTCTCTCTGCTGAAGATGGAAGACTTTCATTTATGTTTAGAAGGAGCACTGCTCTACCACATCATCACTTAACTTACTATGACTCACTTAACTTACCATTAAGCTCTGCGGTTCTTTGAAAGTTAAGGGCCAATAAAAGCTTTCTGTAGACATATATCACAAATAGGGTTGGCCCTGCCTAGGAGAACCTACAGAGAAGCACGTGATCAGGTTGATCAGCTGATAGATACCTAAGGCTCTGATTTGCTATGATAACTTCCTGGTTTAACACATTATCATGACCAGCAAATACACCCTTACAAATCTATCAGCTGATCAAACTGATCACATGCTTCTCCATGAGTTCTCCTAGGCAAGGGCTTCCCTCATCACAACCTTAACTCCAGAGTTTCTCCAGGTCCATGAGACTGTCCAGGAAAATACACAATCTCCTGCACTTCATCACTGGGTCTGTCCGAGTTCCTCCCAAAGATAATTCTGTTACCAACTGTAGAAGGTGGAAGGGCTGCAAAAGTGTCACATGAGCATGGCTCCATGCTGTCCCCTCTGCCTGACAATTCCATACAGAAACACTGTTATCCATAACATAAGCATGTTTCCATGAGTGTATAATACTTACTGTATAGTCAGGGCTAGGCAAATAGCCAAGTAGCCAATGTGTGTAAAAAAACAAAAAATATTACATTATTTTCTTCCATCATCAAAGGAAAGCTCTAAAGTCTGAATCCTTAAAGCACATGTAAAGTGGAATTGAAATAAAAAGTCAGATACTGCCCTAAGGAAAGAGGAGACACTGGATCTAATAAAGCCTTCCTGTTCCTCTCACGGTCCCCTCATTCCAGGGCTGCCACCCCCATTCAAATCTGCCGCCATGGGAGGCTTCCGGAGCCCGAGTGCTCCCAAAGACGGGTGGCTCCATATACTCTATAATACGCATGCACTAGTACAAGCAACAGCGAGCTCACACATGTGCAGTACGGAGCAGCCAGTCTTCACGAGCTCTCGGGCTTCCACAGCCTTCAGAGGATACTCAGAGCTGTATTCAACCAAATAGCTGAAAAGCTCTTGCGGGTGTGACAACGCTGGAATGGGGGGACTGTGAGAGGAACAGGAAGGCTCTACAGGACCCAGAGCTTTCCCTCTCCATAGGGAAGTATCGGTTTTTCTATTTTAATTTCACTTCAAATTAATTTTCAGACCATGAAGAAAACTTTGGCAATAAAAATTGCTGATAATATGGATGATAAACTTCATGAGCACTTTTCTGCAGGCAGCTTCAGGATGGCAAGGTTCTCTGGTTGCACAGAGGGTTCCATGTGCGGAGGTTGGGGTCCTGTGGGTGCAGCAGTTTTATGAAGGCTGAGGAATCCTGGACTGCAAACCTGGATCGTTTTTTTTTTTTTGTTTGTTATTTTTAAATATTATTTGCTTTTAAGTGGCATTCCACACTTACGGAGGAGTTTACACTTACAGTAGAGCAAGAAAACTACCTTGTTAAATTTCACTTCACATCTGTAGTGGTCATATAACATCTATGAAGTGGAAAAGGATTGCAGGCACTTTTTTTTCCATGAAATCTATTGTTCCTATTCTAAGTGAAGATCAGCAGAAGTGGTTGCCACTTTTATTTATAACTCATTGCCTGTCCCCTGATCGCCACTTTTGCACATAGTTATTCAATAAGTAGTAATAACCTGATTTGGGAAGAAGAGCCTTTGGTCTCTGGGAGAGCTCTGAGGCAATTGTAGCCATGAAGTTGAGTCCTCAATTCATTTTACAGCCCACTAGTGATGCACCTCAGTTGAGTGAAGAACCGCACCAAAGATGCATCGACTGTGGGCTGCAGAGCTTATAGATGCCCTGACTTCATGGCTATGAGGTGGCCACAGTTAGTTCCTTGTGGCCTTATGCGATTCCCAGGATCATTTCAAGTAAATGGAGCGGCGCATTGTCACTGTAGGGTAAAGATGGTTAGTGATTCAAACATTAAGAGTCTTTTGGTTAATCCAACTGGTGAAAAGTAAAACCTTTTGAGCAGTAGGATAGTAAGCCCACCAACCACATCACGGTAGACTCTTTTAGGGTGGGTCCCTACACTACACTATGCTAACCTACTCTGATTGGTGCTAGTCACCCTAATAATGCTACACTAGTTACAATTTGGTTTAAGCAATACCACCCCTATCCTCTCCTAACACTAACCCCCCCCCCCCCCCCATCCTAATTCTAACCTCCCCACTCTCTATATCTAACACTAGCCTTTTCCTCTCCTAACACTAACCTCCCACTCTCCACTCCTAACACTCGCCTTCCCTTCTCCTAACACTAACCCCCCCCCCCCTCTCTACTCCTAAAACTAGCCTTCTTCCCTCCTAACCTTAACCTCCCCTCTCTCTACTCGTAACACTAGCCTAACCTCCCCCCTTTCCACCCCTAACACTAGCCTTCTCCTCTCCTCCCCTAACACTAGTCTTCCACTCTCCTCTGCTAACAGTAACCCCTCTCCACTCCTAACACTAACCTGCCCCTCTCTACACCTAACACTAGCCTTCTCTTCTCCTAAGAGTAACCCCCTCAACTCCTAACATTTGCCTCCCCATCTCCTAACGCTAACCTATCACCTCTCTACACCTAATACTAGCCTTCTCCTCTCCTAACACTCACCTCCCCCTTCTCTACTCCTAACATTAGCTATCTCCTCTCATAGCACTAGCCCCCCTTACCCCCCCCCCTGCATCCACTCCTAACACCAGCCTTCCCCTCTCCTAACACTAACCTCCCCCTTTCTACAGCTAACACTAGCCCTCTCCTCTTCTGACAATAACCTCCTCTCTCTCCACTCCTAACACTAACCTCCCCCCTTTCAACTCCTAACAATTACCTTCTCCTCTCCTAACACAAACCTCTCCCCTCCACTCATAACACAGCCTCCCCATCTGCTAACACTAACTTCTCACCTCTCCACTCCTAACACTAACCTACCACCTCTACACTTCTAAAACTAGCCTTTCCCTCTCCTCCCCCACCACTAGACTTCCCCCCTTCACTCCTAACACTGGCCTTCCCCTCTCCTAACACTATTCTCCTCCTTTCTACACCTAACTCTAGCCTTCTCCTCTCCTAACATTACCCCCCCTCCACTTCCAACACTAGCCTTTCCCTCTACTAACACTAACCTCCCTCCCTTCACTCCTAATACTAGTTTTCTCCTCTCCTAACACTAACCTCCCCCATTCAACTCCTAACACTAATTTTATCCTCTCCTAACACTAACATCCATCTTCTCCAGTCCTAACACTAGCCTTCCCCTATTATAACACTAACCCCCCTCCACTCCTAACACTAGCCTTCACCTCTCCTAACAGAAACCTCCCTCCCTCCACTCCTAAAACTAGTTTTCTCCTCTCCTAACACTAACCCCCTTCTCCACTCCTAATACTAGCCTTCCCTTCTCCTAACACTAACCTCCCGATTCTCTACTCCTAACACTAACCTCCACCCTTCCCTAACACTAACTTCCCCCCTCTCTATTCCTAACACTAGCCTTTCCCTCTCCTAACATTAACCTCCTTCCCTCAAATCCTAACATTAGTTTTCTCCTCACCTAACACTAGCCCTCCCTTCTCCTAACTCTAACCTTTCCCTTATCTCCTCCTAACACTAGCCTCCCCTCCACTCCTAACACTAAACTCCCCCCTCTACACCTAACGCTAACCTCCACCATCTCCTCTCCTAACTCTAACCTCCCTCTTCACCACTTTTAACACTAGCCCTCCCTTTTCCTAACACTAACCTCCCCCCAACCACTCCTCACATTAGCCTTCCCATCTCCTAACACTAACCTCCCTCCCTCCAATCTTAACACTAGCCTTCTACTCCCCTAACACTAACCCCCCCTCCACTCCTAACACTAGACTTCCCTTCTCCTAACACTAATTCCCCCCCCCCACTCCGAACACTCCTCCGTCCCTTCACTCCTCAAGCTAGTTTTCTCCTCTCCTAGCACCCCCCCCACCCCTCTCCGCTCCTAACACTAGCCTTCCCTTCTCCTGACACTAACCTCCCTCCTCTCTACTCCTAACACTAGCCTTCTACTTTCCTAACACTAGCCTCCCCCTCTCCACTTCTAAAACTAACCTCCCCCCTACTCCCAACACTAATGACCACCCTCTCCTCTCCTCTCCTAAAACTAGCCTCCCCCTTCACCACTTCTAACACTAGCCATCCCTTTTCCTAACACTAACCTCCCCCCACTAGGTTAGTGTTAGGAGTGGTTAGGGGATAGGTTAGTGTTGGGCAAGGAGAAGGCTAGTGTTAGGAGAGGAGGGAGGTTAGTGTTAGGCGAGGTGAGGGTAGAGGTTAGTGTTAGGAGTGGAGTGGGGGTAGGTTAGTGTTAGGAGAGTGTAGAGGTTAGTATCAGGATTGGAGAGGGGGGAGATTAGTGTTAGGAGGGGAAAGGGGGTAGGCTAGTGTTAGGAGTGGAGAGAGCGAAGTAGGTGTTGAAGGATGGGAAGGTTAGTGTTAGTAGTGGAGACGGGGGAGGTTAGTGTTAGGAGAGGAGAAGGCTAGTGTTAGAAGTAAAGAGAGAGTGGGGGTTAGTGTTAGCAGAGGGGAAGGCTAGTGTAGGAGAGTAGGGAATGTTAATGCTAGGAGAGGAGAAGGCAAGTGTTAGGAGTGAAGGGAGTGGGGGTTAGTGTTAGGAGAGGGGAAGGCTAGTATTAGGAGTAAAGAGGGGGGTTAGTGATAGGAGAGAGGAAAGCTAGTGTTAGAAGTGGAGATGGGGGAGGTTAGTGCTAGGAGAGGAGAAAACCAGTGTTAGGGGTGAATGGTGGGAGGTTAGTGTTAGGAGAAAGGAAAGGTAAAGTGGAGACAGGGAAAGTAAGTTTTAGAAGTGGAGAGGGGGTTAATTAGTGTTAGAAAAGGAGAGGGGGGATGCTAGTGTTAGGAGAGGGGAAGGCTAGTGTTAGGAGTGTGTTATAATTTAAGTAGGCCTCAGTTACTTGGCCTGAGTTTTATGTAAAAGGCTTGTCCGCAGTGTATGCCTTTAAAATGAATAGAGGTTTTGTGATGCAGGCAGAGGCATCTCAGGGTCTGCGTGTAGCAGAGGATACACGCAGATACTGAGAACATGTTCCTAAAAGAAGGCCATCGGACTACTCTGACCTCAACCACAGGAACAGAAAACATTGGCCATATTTACTAAACATCCACGGTCCTGCATATAGGCCAAATGCCTCATTGATTATTAATCAAGTAGGTGTGTATGATGACACCACAAGTGGGTCCACCAATAGACTAATCTAGGGGGTGGCGAAGATGATGTCATATTTAACTCTTTCCTAGTCAGTATTAAAAGGCTGAGGGAGCTACGAGAGCGCACTTCTGCTTCTGCTTCTTCCTTCTGCACTAGCTAGCAAGGCTGACTGGGACGACTTCTAAGCATGTTCTTCCTTTCTGTAATCTGATATGATGTATGTATCTATCTGTATTCCTGTTTCCTGAATAAATAACGTAAACATTGAAGAAGCCTGAGAAAGTCTATATCCTGTTTGCGGTGTGGAGAGTCAAGTGATCTCACAGTCTGTGAGACGATGGTGTCGAAGCAAGGTGATTAGAACAGTTTATAACAGTGGTGCTGAAATCCTTCTCTGCCTAGCAATACAGGCAGACGGGGCCGGGGCCGAAGAAAGTGGTTTCAAGATATTCCACAGCAAAACAAGCGGAATAGACGGACACGGACTGTAAAGCTTATCAAGCTGATACTGATAAGCTGGGGTGAATGTGTGGGAGCCGAGCACACACGGGCTGCAATTCGAGGGAACCAGCGGCGACACTCGTGGATGTTAAACTTTGACTGTAAGTGCACATCAGTCATAGCCTAAACCGGATCGCAGGTGACTGGAACGCTCCGAGGCCGGCTGGCAGCTGCCGCTGGATATCGATCCGCTGAGCCAGTGTGGGTACACAGAGATGACGCTCAGGAGTTCCAGAGATCCACTCAGTGTCGGGAAAAAGTTGCCATAAGCTGGTCGAATTCGCAGGCTTACAAAGTCCTCTGCTCAGGCAAGTATGTTTTACGTTGTTATGTTGCATTATCTTTATTGTATGAGAGGAGGATAATGTGTTAATGTGTACATTCTGTGTTAATTGTAGCGTGGAGGCTGCGGGCTTCTCATCTCTCCTGTGCGTGGTGGGAGGGGTGAGGAGAGGTGCAGCTCCGATGTAAATACAGAATGTGTTTTCAGAGTTTATGCGCTTTGATTGTTTCTTAGGATTCGATGTTCCTGTGTGGCAGATGTTTTGTTTTCTCTCTCTCTGGGTTTTGTTTTGTTTTTCTCTCCCTGACCAGAGACTGGGCAGGATGATAGATAAAGGGGGGGGGGGGGTCCCCCGTGGCAGAGGGAAACCAACAGTGTTAGTGGTGGACAGGGGAGAGAGGTAGCCGAGTAGACAGGAGAGGGAAGGAGAGAACAGTTGTAAAACTTAGAAGTAAGTTTTTTCTCGGTGAGCTGTTTTTTTTCTTTTTTCTTTTTTTTCGGGGAGCTGGGTGGACAGCCCTTGTCTCTGGGTAGCTGTGTACGTTCGCATAGTGACCGCTGAGATAATGGGTGAGGTTTTTGTTTGTCTTTCCATATCCGCATCTGTTATGTTGTTCAGCCAGCTCGTCTGTTGTTCGTCTCAGCAGTACTAGCCGTTAATGTGGTTTAGAGTTATGCGGCGTGCTGTAGTAGTTCTGAGTTATGGCTGAGATAAGCTGCAGGTGATTTGTGGAGAGAGGGAGTTTTCCACGTCCCAAGGATTTCTCCTTAGGTTTTTACGGACATCCAGGAATGTATGATTTTATTTACTCTGCATTGTGGATAGATGCTTTGTAATTATGTGAGTGATACTCTGACCTCAACCACAGGAACAGAAAACATTGGCCATATTTACTAAAACATCCACGGTCCTGCATATAGGCCAAATGCCTCATTGATTATTAATCAAGTAGGTGTGTATGATGAAACCACAAGTGGGTCCACCAATAGACTAATCTAGGGGGTGGCGAAGATGATGTCATATTTAACTCTTTCCTAGTCAGTATTAAAAGGCTGAGGGAGCTACGAGAGCGCACTTCTGCTTCTGCTTCTTCCTTCTGCACTAGCTAGCAAGGCTGACTGGGACGACTTCTAAGCATGTTCTTCCTTTCTGTAATCTGATATAATGTATGCTGTACATAGGTAGTTTAGTGTAACGTAGTTAGGAAGAAGGTACCTGATAGACTCCAGCAGGGAGTCTAATCACGAGCTTGTAATGCAACATGAAGATTGGCATGGCTAGGATATGATGTATGTATCTATCTGTATTCCTGTTTCCTGAATAAATAACGTAAACATTGAAGAAGCCTGAGAAAGTCTATATCCTGTTTGCGGTGTGGAGAGTCAAGTGATCTCACAGTCTGTGAGACGATGGTGTCGAAGCAAGGTGATTAGAACAGTTTATAACAGAGTGGAGAGGGGGGAGGTTAGTGTTAGGAGAGGAGAGAGTAGAGGTTAGTGTTAGTAGTGGAGACAGGGGAGGTTAGTGTTAGGAGAGGAGAAGGCTAGTGTTAGAAATAAAGACAGAATGGGGGTTAGTGTTAGCAGAGGGGAAGGCTAGTGTAGGAGAGTAGGTTAATGCTAGGAGAGGAGAAGGCAAGTGTTAGGAGTGAAGTGAGTGGGGTTAGTGTTAGGAGAGGGGAAGACTAGTATTAGGAGTAAAGAGGGGGGTTAGTGATAGGAGAGTGGAAAGCTAGTATTAGAAGTGGAGAGGGGGGAGGTTAGTGCTAGGAGAGGAGAAAACTAGTGTTAGGGGTGAATGGGGGGAGGTTAGTGTTACTATAAACGAAAGGTAGAGTGGAGACAGGGAAAGTAAGTGTTAGAAGTGGAGAGGGGGTTAATTAGTGTTAGAAGAGGAGAGGGGGGAGGTTTGTGTTAGGAGAGGGGAAGGCTAGTGTTAGGAGTGGAGAGGGGGGAGGTTAGTGTTAGGAGAGGAGAGACTGTAGGTTAGTGTTAGGAGTGGAGGGGGGGAGGTAAGTGCTAGGAGAGGAGAAGGCAAGAGTAAGGAGAGGAAGGAGGGAGTTTAGTGTTAGGAGAGGGGAAGGCTAGTATTAGGAGTGGAGGAGGGGGGCTAGTGATAGGAGTGGGGAAGGCTAGTTTTAGGAAAGAAAAGCGGGGAGGTTAGTGTTATGAGAGGAGAGGGTGGAGGTTAGTGTTACGAGTGGAGAGGGGGTAGGTTAGTGTTAGGAGTGGAGAGGGGGGAGTTTATTGCTAGGAGAAGGAAAGGCTAGTGTTAGGAGTGAATGGGGAGGTTAGTGTTAGGAGAGGAGAAGGTAAGAGATAGAAGTGGAGGAGAGGTTAGTGTTAGCAGAGGAGAGGGTAAGGCTAGTGTTAGGAGTAGAGAGGGGATATGTTAGTGTTAGAAGAGGGAAAGGCTAGTGTTAAAAGTGAAGAGGGGGGGGGGGTTAGTGTTAGGAGAGGTGAAGGCTAGTGTTAGGAGTGGAGGGAGGGAGGTGAGTATTAGGAAAGGGGAAGGCTAGTGTTAGTAGTGAATGGGGGGAGGTTAGTGTTAGTAAAAGGGAAGGCTAGTGTTAGAAGTGGAGAAGGGGGAGGTTAGTGTAAGGGGGAGGTTAGTGTTAGTAGTAGGTTAGTGGAAATAGGGATGGCTAGTGTTGAGAGTGCAGGGTCAGTTAGCGTTAGGAGAGGAGAAGGCTAGAGATAGGTGTAGAGAGTCAGGGGAATAGTGTTAGGAGAGGGAAAGGCTAGTGTTAGGAGATGAGGAGAGGTTAGTGTTAGGAGAGGAGAAGGTTAGTGTTAGGAGTTGAGGGAGGGTGGGAGGTTAGTGTTAGGAGATGGGAAGGCTAGTGTTAGGAGTGGATGGGGGGAGGTTAGTGTTAGGAAAAGGGAAGGCTAGTGTTAGAAGTGGTGAAGGGGGAGGTTAGTGTTAGGAATGGAGAGGGTTGAGGTTAGTGTTAGGAGAGGGAAACTAGTGTTAGGAGTGGAGGCGGGGAGGTTAGTGTAAGAAGAGGGGAAGGCTAGTGCTAGGAGTGGATGGTGGAGGTTAGTGTTAGAAAAAGGGAAGGCTAGTGTTAAAAGGGGAGAAGGGGAGGCTAGTGTTAGGAGAGGGTGGAGGTTAGTGTTAGGAGTAGAGAGGGCATAGGATAGTGTTAGGAGATGAGAAGGCTAAAGACAGGGGTAAAGGTGGGGTTAGTGTTAGGAGCGGGGAGGTCAGTGTTAGGAGTGGAGGGGGGATGTTAGTGTTAGGAGAGGAGAAGGCAAGTGTTAGAAGCGGAGGAAGGGAGGTTAGTGTTAGAAGAGGAGAAGGCTAGTGCTTGGAGTGGATAGGGGGAGGTTAGTGTTAGGAGAAGGGGAAGGCTAGTGTTAGGAGTGGAGATGGGGTAGGTTAGTGCTAGGAGAAGCACATGCTAGTGTTAGGAGTGGAGGGGAGGTTAGTGTTAGGAGAGGAGACGGCAATAGATAAGTGTAGAGAGGGGGGAGGTTAGTGGTAGGAGTAGAGAGAGGGTATGTTAGTGTCAGGAGAGGGGAAGGCTAGTGTTAGGAGTGGAGAGGGGGGAGGTTAGTGTTAGAAGAGGAGAAAACTAGTGTTAGGTGTGGATGGGGGGAAGTTAGTGTTAGGAGAAAGGAAAGCTAGAGTGGAGACGGGCAAAGTAAGTGTTAGAAGTAGAGAGGGGATTAATTAGTGTTAGAGAAGGAGAGGGGGAGGTTAGTGTTAGGAGAGGGGAAGGCAAGTGTTAGGAGTGGCGAGGGGGGAGATTAGTGTTAGGAGAGGAGAGAGTAGAGGTTAGTGTTAGGAGTGGAGAGGGGGTAGGTTGGTGTTAGCAGAGGGGAAGACTAGTGTTAGGAGTGGAGAGGGGGAAGGTAAGTGCTAGGAAAGGAGAAGGCAAGAGTAAGAAGTGGAAGGAGGAAGGTTAGTGTTAGGAGAGGGGAAGGCTAGAATTAGGAGTGGAGGGGTAGTTAGTGATAGGAGAGGGGAAAGCTAGTTTTAGGAAAGAAGAGGGGGGAGGTTAGTGTTACGAGAGGAGAGGGTGGAGGTTAGATATTTAGGAGTGGAGAGAGGGTAGGTTAGTGGTGTGGAGGGGGGAGTTTATTGCTAGGAGAAGGAAAGGCTAGTGTTAAGAGTGAAGAGGAGGTTAGTGTTCGGAGAGGAGAAGGATAGAGATAGGTGTAGAGGGCGGGAGGTTAGTGTTAGGAGTAGAGAGAGGGTAGTGTTAGGAGTGGAGGGGAGGTAAGTCTTAGCAGAGGAGAGGGTAAGGCTAGTGTTAGGAGTAGAGAGAGGGTAGGTTAGTGTTAGTAGATGGAAAGGCTAGTGTTAGAAGTGGAGAGGGGAGGTTAGTGTTAGGAGAGGTGAAGGCTAGTGTTAGGAGTGGAGGGAGAGTGGTTAGCATTACGAAATGGGAAGGCTAGTGTTAGGAGTGGATGGGGGGAGGTTAGTGTTAGGAAAGGAGAGGGTAGAGGTTAGTGTTAGAAGTAGGTTAGTGGAAATAGGGATGGCTAGTGTTAAGAGCTCAGGGTAGGTTAGCATTAGGAGAGGAGAAGGCTAGAGATAGGTGTAGAGAGTCAGGAGAATAGTGTTAGGAGAGGGAAAGGCTAGTGTTAAAAGATGAGGGGCGGTTAGTGTTAGGAGAGGAGAAAGCTAGGGCTAGGAGTGGAGGGAGGGCGGGAGGTTAGTGTTAGGAGATAAGGAGGCTAGTGGTAGGAGTGAATCGGGGGAGGTTAGTGTTAGGAAAAGGAAAGGCTAGTGTTACAAGTGATGAAGGGGGAGGTTAGTGTTAGGAAAGGAGAGGGTTGAGGTTAGTGTTAGGAGAGGAGAAACTAGTGTTAGGAGTGGAGGGAGGTTAGTGTAAAAAGAGGGCAAGGCTAGTTTTAGGAGTGGATGGGGCGGATAGTGTTAGGAAAAAAGAAGGCTAGTGTTAAAAGGGGAGAAGGGGAGGTTAGTGTTAGGAGAGGGTGGAGGTTAGTGTTAGGAGTAGAGAGGGGATAGGTTAGTGTTAGGAGAGGGGAAGGCTAAAGATAGAGGTATAGAGGGGGGTTAGTGTTAGGAGCAGGGGAGGTCAGTGTTAGGAGTGGAGGGGGGATGTTAATGTTAGTAGAGGATAGAGGAAGGTCAGTGTTAGAGAAAGAGAAGGGGAAGGCTAATGGTAGGAGTGGAAAGGGAGGACGTTAGTGTTAGGAGAGGAGAAGGCAAGTGTTAGGAGTGGAGGAAGGGAGGTTAGTTTTAGAAGAGGAGAATGCTAGTGCTCGGAGTGGATAGGGGGAGGTTAGTGTTAGGAGAAGGGAAGGCTAGTGTTAGGAGTGGAGAGGGTGGAGGTTAGTGTTAGGAGAAGGAGAAGGTTAGTGTTAGGAGTGGAGAAGGGGTCAGTTAGTGTTAGGAGAAGGACATGCTAGTGTTAGGAGTGGAGGGGAGGTTAGTGTTAAGAGAGGAGAAGTCAAGAGATAGGTGTAGAGTGGGGGGAGGTTAGTGTTAGGAGTAAAGAGGGGGTATGTTAGTGTCAGAAGAGGGGAAGGCTAGTGTTAGGAGTGGAGAGGGGGAGGTTAGTGGTAGGAGAGGAAAAACTAGTGTTAGGAGTGGAGGGAGGGAGGTTAGTGTTAGGAGAGGGAAAAGCTAGTTTTAGGAGTGGAGGGAGGGAGGTTAGTGTTAGGAGAGGGAAAAGCTAGTGCTAGGACTGGAGAGGTGGGAGGTTAGTGTTAGAAGAGGAGAAAGCTAGTGTTAGGAGTGGATGGCGGGAGCTTAGTGCTAGGAAATGGGAAGGCTAGTGTTAGAAGTGGAGAGGGGAGGTTAATGTTAAGAGAGGAGAGGGTGGAGGTTAGAGTTAGGGGTAGAGAGGGGGTAGGTTAGTGTTAGGAGAGGAGAAGACTAGTGTTAGGAGTGGAGGGGGAGGTTAGTGTTAGGAGAGGGGAAGGCTAGTGTTAGGAGTGGAGAGAGAGGTTAGTTTTAGGAGAGGAGAAGGCTAGAGTTAGGTGTAGAGAGGGGGAGGTTAGTGTTAGGAATAGAGGGTGGGAGGTTAGTGTTAGGAAAGAAGAAAGCTAGTGTTAGGAGAAGAGGGAGGGAGGTTAGTATTAGAAGATGGGAAGGCTAGTGTCTCCTTGCCTAACACTAACCTCCCTCCTCTCCACTCCTAGCACTAGCCTTCCCCTTGCCCAACACTAACCTACCCCCTAACCATTCCTAACACTAACCTCCACCCTCTCCTCTCCCAACACTCCCCTCTCCAATTCTAACACTAGCTTTCCCCTCTTCTAACACTAACCTTCCCTCCTCCCCTCCTAACACTAGCCTTTTCCTCTCCTAACACTAACCTCCCCCCTCTCTAATCCTAACACTGGCCTCCCCCCCCCCCCCTTCCCTTTCCCTGTAGCCCATTACCTCTACATGAGTTCTGCTATAATTTATGCAGTAGATGGTAGGAGCTGCAAGCAGTGATGGTGGAAGATGGCTGGGACTGTAAGAAAAGATGGATCAAGATGGCAGGAACTGCAAGCAAAGATGGTTAAAGATGGAAGGAGTTGCAAGCAGAGGTGGTTCAAGATGGCAGAAGCTGCAAGCAATGATGGTGGAAGATGGCTGGGACTGTAAGAAAAGATGGTTCAACATGGCAGGAGTTGCAAGCAAAGATGGTTTCAGATGGCAGGGGCTGTTAGCAAAGATGGTTCAACATGGCAGGAGTTGCAAGCAAAGATGGTTCAAGATGGTAGGAGATGCAAGCAATGATGGTGGAAGATGGCTGGGACTATAAGAAAAGATGGTTCAAGATGTCAGGAGCTACATGCAAAGATGGTTCAAGATGGTAGGAGCTGCAAGCAATGATGTTTGAAGGAGGCTGGAGCTGTAAATGATGACAGTGGACAAAGGAGACACTCACTGCAAGAGATGACAGAAACTGCAGGACATGAATTAACCAGCCTGGCGGTATGGACGAGCTCAGCTCGTCCATCACAGCCGGAGGCTGCCGCTCAGGCCCTGCTGGGCCGATTTGCTTCAAATAAAGAGCAGCACACGCAGCCGGCACTTTGCCAGCCGCGTGTGCTGCCTGATTGCCGCCGCTCTGCGGCGATCCGCCGCGAGCAGCGGCGAAAGAGGGTCCCCCAGCCGCCTGAGCCCAGCGTAGCCGGAACAAAAAGTTCCGGCCAGCGCTAAGGGCTGGATCGGAGGCGGCTGACGTCAGGACGACGGCTGACGTCCATGACGTCACTCCGCTCGTCGCTATGGCGACGATCTAAGCAAAACAAGGAAGGCCGCTCATTTTACCAATTTTGGACCCCTGTAACTCTGGTTTGCAGAGATGTAGGGACCCCATCTTTGGAATCCAAGTCTAACAATATGTCTTCTACCTGCATGAGACATTTCGTGAGATTCAGACGTTGCTAACGGCCATGGCTGAGATTTATGTACGTCACCATCACTACCATTGAAATAGCCCAAATAAACAGGTTTTTGTGACCCTAGGCTATGACCTCTTCGGCCTAGGGGCCCGAAACTCACCAGTCATGTTCCCCCTAAGGGTCCCTACAATGCTAGAAAATTTGCCACTGCTGAGCAATTGCCCTTTGAAAAGATGTGAGATTTTGGAACTGTAAATAGGAGGCCCTATGAAAGCCTATGGGGGATTTTACCAATTTTGGACCCCTGTAACTCTGGTTTGCAGAGATGTAGGGACCCCATCTTTGGAATCCAAGTCTAACAATATGTCTTCTACCTGCATGAGACATTTCGTGAGATTCAGACGTTGCTAACGGCCATTGCTGCGATTTATGTATGTCAGACTCGCCACCATTGAAATTGCCCAAATAAACAGGTTTTGTGACCCTAGGCTATGACCTCTTCGGCCTAGGACTGCATTGAACGCGACCCACGCATTGTGCGCATTCTGGACAACACCAATTACTGGGTTTATACCCTTCTGGATCCACGGTACAAACACAATGTTCCAAAACTGCTTGAAGAAAGAGCCAGACAGGTCAAAATGGAAGAATACCAGCAGGCCCTTGTGGAGACTTTAGAGAGGAGATTGACATCCTCCCCCTCCTCTAGCCAGTTGTACGCCGACAGACTAACTTCCGCAAACCCAGGACGACCAGGAGGGCAGCAAACAACACAAGCCGCAGCTAGTGCCCAAAAGGGAATGGTATCGGCAGTGTCCTTGGAGTGGGAAAATTTTCTGACACCCATGCAGCAGCACACAGAACAGCAAGCGTGCAGATCCACCTCCAACACCGATCGCCTGGAGAAGATGGTCAAGGACTACATGTCAGATGGCGTAGCTGTGTTGAACAATCCATCTGCACCCTTCAACTATTGGGTATCGAAGCTAGACACCTGGCACAAACTGGCAATGTACGCAATAGAGGTGCTGGCTTGCCCGGCAGCCAGCGTTATGTCGGAACGCTGTTTCAGTGCTGCCGGAGGCATCGTCACAGATCGGCGGCGTATCCGCCTCTCCACAGAAAATGCAGACCGTCTGACTCAAATTAAAATGAATCAATCCTGGATTGGAAACGACTACGCAACACTCCCGGACCCCAACCAAGTAACATGAACAATGAACATCTGTGATGGGTTAGCGTTTCCGGTCCCTGTTTATTGAACCTCTCATCTGTATTACATTTATGACTGCATGGCGACAAAATGCAAATTGCTATCCGCACGCTTCTTGTCCTCATGCAAGGCCTGGGTTGTTGTGTCTCAAAGCGTGGCCTTCTCCTCCTGCGCCACCCTCCTCCTGTTCCATCACGTGTGCTGCTGCTGGGTTAGCGTTACCGGTCCCTTTTCCTGGAACCTCTTATATGTATTACATTTATGACTGCATGCCGACAAAAAGCATGTTACCTGTGCAAAGAAAACAGACATTTCCCGCATTTAAAAGACAGTTTTCCCTTTGAAACTTTAAAATCGATTTTCTCAAAAACTATAAGCTCTTTTTGCTAATTTTTTTTTCCTCTTGTACCCACTCCCAAGGTGCTCATACCCTGTAAATTTGGGGTATGTAGCATGTAAGGAGGCTTTACAAAGCACAAAAGTTCGGGTCCCCATTGACTTCCATTATGTTCGGAGTTCGGCTCGAACACCCGAACATCGCGGCCATGTTCGGCCTGTTCGGCCCGAACCCGAACATCTAGATGTTCGCCCAACACTACTCAGAAGCCATTTTCTGCTAGGAAAGTGTTTTATAGTTGGAATTTCTTATCAATGAGGGTCACACTGTAGTCACTTCCTGTCTGAGTCAGAACTGAGCCAGCCACTTACATACCTGATATTTAACTCTTTCAGACAGAGAAAGAAAAAAAGGAACACAGCTGTGCGCTAGGCACTGTACATACACATGTCTATCTCATTATGTCACGTTTCAGTTCGGGTATCCTTTAAAAGGCATTTTATGACAAGGTGTGACAATCTCACCTAGGAGAAAACTCAGCAGAAAAAGTGAATTGCAAATGGGCCATGGTTACATTTTCATCTTAGCATTCTATGGCTATCAGCTTATCCTGTGTAGAACTCTGATTACGGACATTTAAACAACAGATGACCTTGACAGGATAAGTCAGGTTACTTAACCTCCTTGGCGGTAACCCCGTGTGTGACACGGGGTAAGCCGCTGGAGGGTGCCGCTCAGGCCCTGCTGGGCCGATTTACATATTTTATTTTTTTTTGCTGGACGCAGCTAGCACTTTGCTAGCTGCGCCAACACCCCGCGGAGATGACCGACTGACAAGATGCAGCTCAAGTCAATCCAACAGTTGGATTGACTTGAGCTGCGTCTTATCAGTCATTGGTCGCCTCTTATCAGTGATAACGCCTTGTTGTCTTGACAAAAGTTGTCCAACTTCTTCAAGTTGTTTTATAATTGTGCATTTAAAGACTTTTGTTGAACATATGTATGAGCCTTTTAAACCACATACACATGCTCAACAAAAGTCTTTTACTATAAACAACTTTACAAACAACTACGACTAAAAAAATTGGAAAGATAAGTCTTGGCATGCAAACAACTATTATACACACAGAACGTCTTGACAGACAACTTGACAAAAAGCTACAAATTTACATATTGTTACTCAACTGGCGAACGACTAATATGCTCTAGTTAGTAATGGAGGTCAATGAAAAGTCATAGACTTCTGTACACATTGCCATGTTGGACACAACTTCTCTCAGGTGTTCGTCAAGTCAATCAAACAAACAGTTGGATTGACTTGAGTTGTGTCTTATCAGTTGTTGGTCGTCTTTTATCAATGATAACGCCTTGACAAAAGTTGTGCAACTTCTTCAAGTTGTTTGATAATCGTGCTAAAAGACTGTTGGATTGACTTGAACTGCATCTTATCAGGCGTTGGTCACCTCTTATCAGTGATAACGCCTTGTTGTTAACTGTGCATTTAAAAGACCTTTGTTGAGTGTGTGTATGAGCCTTAAGGCTGTAAGCATGCAAATTTTGAAAAGGCTTCTGCATTTTATAGGTAGCCAGTGTAATGAGCAAAAGATTGGTGTTATGTGGCAATAGCGGGACTGGCTTGTTTACAGCCTTGCGGCAGCATTCGCTACTGTAGGCTGTGTAGGTCTTTATTTGGAAGGCCTGCACAGAGGAATATGTTGGCGCTTTATAAATCAATAATAATAATCATAATCATAATAATAGAGGGCATTGCAATAGTCCAGTCGAGATGTGATTAAAGTGTGAACTAGGGTTGGAAGATCCTCTGAAGGAATGAGGCAATATTCCTTTGGTGAAATTAGGAATGCTTCGCAACAGCTGAAATTTGATTCCTGAAGTTTAATTCCTCTTCGATCAGTAAACTCAGGCTGCGCAACAATAGCAGATGTCATCAGCAAATTCTAGATCTTCCAGTGTCTATTATTCTCCATTGTATTCCTACTTTCTGCTCCCTTCTAAAACTTTTCTCATTAAGTTGTCCAATAACAGGAATATTTGTAGGAGCCCTGCGCTTTTATAAATAACTTTATACAAGGATTAAAGAGACTCTGTAATATAATAAACATCCCCTGTGGGTACTTACCTCGGGAGGGGGAAGCCTCAGGGTCCCAATGAGGCTTCCCCCATCCCTGTAGCTGCAGGCAATCCAGCGCTGGCTCCCTTGAAGCCTCCTGCAATCCTCCCCCCATCAAGCCTGACAAGGGATGATATTTATCTCTCCGGTATCCAGCGCGGCGCAGTAGCGGCTCTTCCTTCGGGTAAGGTGACAATAGGCGAACCAGATCGTATTCGCTCTACTACGCAGGCGCAAAAGGACTCGCACCTGCGCAGTAAAGCAGACTGATCGAGTCCAGCTATTTCCGCCTTATGCGAACGAAAAGCCGCTAGTACACCTGCGCAGGATCCCGGAGAGGTAAATATTTACATAGCTGCACTTTGGGGGACCCGGGCAGGCTAACGGAGGCACAGAGGAGGACGGGGGAAGCCTCCTTAGGATTCAGAGGCATGACTTGGTCGGTTAGAACAGAGAATCTGGTGAGTGACACCCTGAAGGGGGGTTCTTATTGTGCTATTTCAACAATCAAATATAGGGAGCTGAGATATATCAATTAACATATTTATTTATCAATTAGCACATATCAAAAATACATAATTCATATCCACATAATTAAAACCAATTAAAACTCATAACCTATAGAACCAACCTACGCAGGATGATTAATTGAGGGTATTATATATTCAGGTGCACCTATTTTTACCGGTATATGTAAATATATATCTCTTCAGGCCCCTTTTAATTCCTGTTCGGTTAGACTATAGAACGTCATCCATTAGGGAAAGCAGTATCTTCAATCCACCCTGTATATTCCTTTGAGCAAGCCTCTTATTCATCCATGAGATACACCCCCATTACATGTAGCAAACAACTACCAGCTACAAAACCTTGCTCGCCTTAGACTACAACCAGAGCAACAATTCATAAAAATGACATTTAGCAGGAATTTTCGCTGACAGCAGCATAGGATTGCATTAGCTGATTTTTCAAAGGCGCCTTGCATTGGGTCGGGTCGGCCAGACAAGCCTGGTACTCACGTGCCCTGTCATGTTAGCAGGGACTCGGCCATTGTTGCTGTTTCCAAGTAAGTCCGCGTTCTCCTTGCGGCCGGACGGCAGGTTCAGCCGCCTTACGAGGTATCCGGGAGTCAGGCTGAGCTAAGGAAGAGGGGCGGAGGCAAAGGGTGGATCGCTGCGGCCAGCGTGGTGGCGGGATGATGTCACAACACGTGACGCGTTTCGCCAATAGGCTTCCTCAGACGATGTTATTGTGCTATGCATAGAATCATTTTAAGAGGATAATTGAAGAGCCCGAAAGCGCAGACCTTGTGTATATATTACTTACAAAAATAGTTGCTAAAGACAATCATGAGTACTGGTATTCTCTGATGTCGCTGACCTCCACTATAGCAATCTGGTACATGGAATCACTTGTGCCCCACCCTTTTCCCTCATCCATCCCCATCCACTCTCCACAAAACAGAACAGGCTAACCACCAAATAGCCAACCAGTAACTCTGTACTGTAGTTGCTCCTAAACATCAACTGAAACATTAATGAACAATCTTAGGTGGCCGTAACCCAGAGTGCTTCCATAGCTGTAGAGTCAGGAGAGGTCCTCTTCACAGAACAATGCCTGCTTCAACAAAATACTGCAAAACTATGTGCATGTGTTAGAATTATAGGCAGTTTAGGAAGAAAGAAATTGTTCTACAGAAATAATTGTCTTTTTTTCACAAGAGTCTTCAGGTAAGCTTTGTATTATTAACTTTATTTTATTTGTAAAGATCACGGATGAGACTCCAGGCTCTGCATCGGAGAATAATCCCAGAGCCTTTCATTTACACCATGGAATGTTTGTGAAAGTCATAGTATAAAACGACAAACGTTCATCACAGGAGACTGTAAGTGTAGCCCAGACCAATAATGCCAGTGCAGAACATCATTTGGTTTAGTCCTATAGGAAGACAATAGAGCCCCATTACTCACAAACAGCTGTGCCACAAAGTCTGCGTTGTTCGTCATGGTGCTTTCTTTTTACCCTCAGAGCCTTGCCCTGCGGGCAGCACTACGGTCACCACCAGTACACCAGACCGGTCTAGGCAATATTTTCATTAAATACTAAAACAAGCCGCCGCTTCCAAATATTTTATCAACAATACTCAGCATAAGTTGCTGTGTTGCTCAGTAAGAAATCAAAGGACAGAATCAAGGAAAGGAAGCAGGATGACTTTTTCTGGACTTGCTCCATTCAGTGAGCAATAAGTTAATTCAAGTGTATCCGTGTTATAACGGATATAGTACTAATGTAAAAAAAAAATCAATATGATTGATTGCTGTTTTTGTTTAATTAGACAGACATGTGACTCAACTCACTAAGGACAGTTCGGTAAAATAATTTAGGTCAGTATTTTACACTTTTTTTCCAAATTCACTAAAATTTCCTGCATGCAGTAGAAGTATGGTAATATACTAAAAAAAAACATCCTTTAAAGTGGACCCAAATTAAAAATACAAGATTTCAGATATAAAATCTATTTTCTAAATTATAATAATAAATAGCAGCCTTTTTTCAGCTACATGATGACAAATATAAAATATTTTACATCTATTGGAGGAACCCCTCCCTTCCTTTCATATTGCCGGGACAGAATCCGGCAGACTGGTGGAGTAGGTGGTGTCTGGCAATGGAGGAATTGCTAATGGTTGTCACCTGTATAACCCTAGTTATGGAAAGAGAAGGGTGAAAAGCATGCACTGAAATGCTCATAGGCTTGAAGGAGTGTTTATTTATCTTTGTATGTGTTCAAAAAATGTTTGGTTTGGGTCCGCTTTAATTCACTAAGCCCTGTTACTGGTACTCAGCACCAGCTGTGGAGCAGATCAGGCAGCAAGTGATCAGTCTTCTCTTACGAGTCTGTGCATGACCCATTTTATTGATGGTCTAGTGCTTCCCTGGCACCCCTTTAGATGTGCACCTAACTGGAGAGAGCTCTTCTGTGTATCAGTATACAGATATGTACATCTAAAGGGATACAGAAAAGCCTTTTTTAAATGTTTCCTTCTCCTGCTTTGCTGTTCTGAAGTCCTGCCCTCCAGAGAATTGGATCAAATGGGGTGAGAAGCAGGCTTTGTGGCTCTCTCTATTAGCTGTCTGCTACATCTGTCAACTTTTACAGCATGGAGATTGTGAGTTACTGGCTGGTCAGTGCTGGAGATAAACACTAAACACTTTTAACTGATTTACCAAATGCTTTACTGTTTGTGAATTGCAATTTCTTGTCATTTCTTGAGGTATTTACCGTATAAGTCGGGTAATAGGTTTAGTGAATTGGCATTTGGCAAGGTGATCAGTGAAATCGGCTGTTTTCTGCATTACGAATGTGATAATGCTTGGTGAATTGGGCCACGATCTCAGTACTATACAGTGTTATTTTCAATATTGTAAATCATTTATAGAAGAAGAAGTAGAAAGAAAATTGCTAAAAAGGAAAATTCGTAGTCCAACATGGATGAGTTCATATCTATGCACATTTAAAAAAAAAAAAACACACAACCTTCCATATATCTATACAGTTATAATTGACGTATTTCCAACTCATTTAATTGGAGGTTTCCTTGATTCAGCTCTTGAAAAAAATTATCCAAAATTAATCTATTAAGTAAAAAAAAAAAACTAATTCAATTGAAAAAGGAATCAAATGAAGTCATGTATGGACTCCTTTATATTGAGGTAGTGAGATGTAGATGCAGACAAGACTTTGTGCTGTAGCTACCTTTGTAAACAACAGGGCACCAATGTCTTCTAATATCTTCCTACAGAAAATAATTCAATAAAGCCATGTACAGGTGAAACTCAAAAAATTAAAATATTGTGCAAAAGTCAATTTATTTTACTAATTCAACTTAAAAGGTGAAACTAATATATGAAATAGACTCATTACATGTGAAGAGATATATTTCAAGCCTTTATTTGTTATAACTTTAATAATTTAGGCGTACGGCTTATGAAAAATTCAAAATCTCAGACCATTAGAATACTGTGAAAATGTTCAGTATTCTAGGCTCAAAGGCCCATATGCAATTAACGTTTTCTCCTCAGTTATCTCCTCAGAGATATATTTCATCTTCTCTTTAAAATCACTTTTCAGCATTTTACAATTGCAAAGGCACCCAAAAATTGGTGATAAAGCACTATCAAAATTATTCAGAGCGTTTTCTTGCTTGTTGGTGGTTTAAAACGCATTTTATGACAAGTTGTGAAAATATCATCTAGGAGAAAACGAAGGAGAAAAGTTAATTGCATATGGACCAAAGTGTCGGACTCTGATCAGCTAATGAATCCAAAACACCTGTAATGGGTTCCTGCTTCATATTAGTTTCACCTTTTGAAGGGAGTCTTAAGTCAGGAAAAAAAGGCATTTTTACTTACTTGGGGTTTGTACCGAGAAAATCTCTACTGCGCCTGCGCAGGAAGCTCTCGATGATGAGAGCATGAACGAGGACGCGCATAGCCAGGGCTGCGCAGGCACAGTGGCTGGCTACAGTTTCTGTCGTTGAAAGTGAAACTGAGCCGCAGCAGGAACTGAAGGATAATAGTGTAGTGGCGCAGGCATAGACCGATTGCAGGGGGCCAGTAGAAACCTCAGGTAAGCAAAACTGCATTTTTAACCTGACTTAAAGAGGGACTTCAGCCTAAAGAAACATACTGTCATTAAGTTACATTAGTTATGTTAATTAAAATTGATAGGTAATATAATCTCTTCTCTTACCCACCCTTTTTTAAAAGAACAGGCAAATGTTTGATTTCATGAGAGCAGCCATATTTTTGGTTGAAAGGAGGTGACAGGGAGCATAAGAGACAGTTCCAACTGTCCTGTGTCCTGATCACCCCCTCCCAGTTGCTTGGCAACGTGAACAACAACATAGGAAATCCCATCATACTTTGCACACCATCAGGGAAAAAAGCCTGGGCAGTTTTCTTTGATGGGGTGGAGCTTAGCCTTTGTAAAGCTAAGAATAAGGTTTATGTAAGAAAAGCAAAGTTCTGATGCTGTGAAACTGTTAAAGAAACACCAAGCCTTTTCAGTGCTGCTGAGTAGATTTTTAGTCTGGAGGTTCACTTTAAGTAAACTTGTAAGTTAAATTACTGAAATAAATGGACTTTTGCACAATATTCCAACTTTTCCAGTTTTGCCTGTATTAGTACTACCACCTATTAGGAGCCACTTGAAAAATATTTTGAGATAAAAATAGATTGAAAAGTTCAGTTTTAACAACACTTTGCAAAAAAATACATTAACACAACTTTATGTATTCAGCAGGCAGAGTGGGTTTATATGAAAAGGGCACCTGGTGGAGCCCATATATACCAACTTCGGCTACAAAAAAGGCACCTGGTGTAGCCCATATATACCAACTTCGGCTACAAAAAAGGTGCCTGGTGTAGCCCATATAAACTTCGGCTACAAAAAAAAGACACCTGGTGTAACCCATATAAAAAAAACTTTGTCTACAAAAAAAAAAAAAAAAAAGGCGCCTGATGTAGCCCATATAAAAACTTCGGCTACAAAAAAACTCTGGGATGTGTTAATTACTATTCCCCCTCCAGGCCGCCATGGATAGTGGAGAAATTAAATAATTCGGCTTCCAGCGCTTGTAGCCCATATAAAAACTTAGGCTACAAAAAAGGCGCCTGGTGTAGTCCATATAAAAACTTCGGCTACAAAAAAAGGCAATAATATTGGCTACAAAGCTGCACCCTACTGTAGCCGAAAACCTTGTAGCCGAAAAAAATACGGGCTACAAAGGGGCGCCCTACTGTAGCCGAAAACCTTGTAGCCGAAAAATATGGGCTACAAAGGGGAGCCCGCTTGTAGCCTATATCAAAACTCGGGCGCCCTTTTCTACACCTTGTAGCCCATATTACCAGAAATAACATTGATGTCTATGGCGGCGCCCTTTTCATACAGGCAGCTCAGGCGCCCTTTTCAACCGATACCGGCAGAGTGGATAGAACAGTGATATACACTAGCTCAGCTAAAGCCCTATTGATCTGCGGTTCACCATTGGTACAATCAATATTGTCCAGTAGAATCTCTGTCTAGGAGGTACTTGCATACTTACAGGCCATGTTCATAAATGTACAAATCTAATACCTCAGAATATCAGTTATGGCAGCTGATACTCTGTAAAAGCTTCATCCAGCTCTGCTTTATTTACAGCCATTCTCTTTCGCATATCTGATCTGCTACTGTAGGAGTGAGTCGCTATTGTGTCACTGAGGGAAATGTTCCTTCATGAGAAATAAGGGATTACATACTTCATAGGCACAATAATTATACTGCAGCACTTCTACCCTAGAGGACTATGGTTCGTTCAAACAGATCCAGCAGAATTACAGCTGGACCACTGCTGATTTTCCTTCTTACATGGTTGACCTTTGTCCAGCTTCATCCAGTTTTAGGTTCCTTTTTCTGGCTGCATCGCTGTTTAACTCCACATCGGACTTGTCCGACTTGCTGTACTCTGGAGGAGCGCTACCGGAGGAACCTCCAAAGGAATGTTGGTCCTTCAGTGCCACTTCAGGAGGGCGTTTCCAGGCTGGCCGCGTGGCTATCCACATAATCAGTCCACCAAAAATCACTATGAGAAGCCCCAGAGTATTGACAAAGACTCCTTGTGGTGGGAACGTGCTGTAAGCCGGGTTTCTCCTAAAAACAAAAAAAGATAACATTATCAGTTGCTTGAAGGTGAGTTCAGAGTCAGGACAAGGTCTTCCAACACCCAAGGCTGAGACATTAAAGTGCACCCCCCATCCCTCCCACCCCAGCTGTCATACACTGATTGCTATTAGACCAAGAGGCGGCTCAGGGCCCCCAACACCTTAATCTCTAGTTATCTGGCTTGCAGTCACTGCCATGTAGCCCCTTTTCTTATTTCTCTCTGCTTCAAACACAATAGGGGAATGACAGCTGTGCGAGTTCTGCGCCCCCTCCTACGCTGCGCCCTGAGGCCCGACCCTGGGTGAGTTACTTTGGAGTTCTAGATTATTTACTTAAAAAACTGACAAAATACAATTAAAACTGAAATCTACTCCAAAATAAAATATACAAGAAGTAAAATGAAGATTCCTTTTCACTGAAAAATCTAACTTTTTTTTTTTAATTCCAAAGGTATGTTACTATTACTGGAGGCTGAACATGAAGCCTCTTTACAGTGTTAGCTTTGTACTGTATGCATTTATAAAACTTTGGTCATATTAAGAGTGGGAGAGATTTAACAGGTAAAACATACCGTATATTCGGACTATAAGACCCTACGGACTATAAAATGCACCTTAGTTTTAGAGGTCAAAAACCAGGGGAAAAAAAAAAAATATACTAAACCTGGTGCACTCATGGTGCAGGGGTGTCTTATGGATCTCCTCCCGCAATTGTTATGCCCCCCCCCCCCCTTGTGCCTTCCATGTACTTCTTGTGTCCTCCTCTGTTCCCATGTCCTCTGTTCTCCAGAGTCCCCTGTCCCCATGTCTGTCCCCGTGTCCCCCTGCGTCTTCTGTCTACCTGTCCCGGTACCCCACGTCCTCTTTTTCCTGTGTTCTCCGATGTGCCGTGTTCCCCTTCCTATGTCCCATCTCTGTCCTGATGCAAATATGTAGCAGCTACGCCGCTCTGCCTCTGATCCTCAGTGAGATCCCAACATCTCATCATCCCATCAGTGATTCTCCAAGCTTCCTGTACTTGCAGTGGGGCCATCACTTCGGTCTATATAAATCCGTTTGGTCTATATCAGGGGTGTACAAACTTCTTAGGCCAAGGGCCAGATCACCATTCTTGAGAGTGAACTAGCACAATAAACACAATTTTTGCTGACTGCCATTAGGTACACTATTCCTGTGACATTTTTCAAAACATTTCCATGGGAAATAACCCATATACTGTGTGCAGTTAGCAAAGTGGCAGCTGATAACCAGTTGCTGTTACTGCTACAATGGTGGTGAGCCAAGGGGGAGACAGAGCTGCAGCAACACAAGGTGGCCCCTGCATGTGGCACCGCATCAACACCTTACATAGAGTTAACAACTCTAAAGAGCTTTGGGGGCCACTATAAAGGGTTCAGCTGGCCGCATTTGGCCCTCGGGCCGGACTTTGGACATGCCTGGCCTATATGAATGTAAATAGTGGTGTGTGCATGGTCAGGGCCTGAACACACCAACCTGCTTCTGTCTGCTTTTCAGCAACACATCAATGTTACAGACCCATGTTACACTTACCGCGTCACGTCATGGTACTCTTCCCCGCCGTAGCTCGTCGCAGTAGCCATTTAAGTTTATGAGACATGACACACTGCTTGTAGTGCAACGCGATGCAACGGAAGTGCTATGGGCACCGCAGAAGAAATGCACAAGCTGCAGTACATTACCTGCGACTCCTGGAAGTCCTGTATTTATTTCCCACTCAGTATGACTTTTCCCTCTTCTCCCCATGTCATAGTACTTGTTATGTATGCAGGTGTGATATTTGCACCCTCAGTTTATTACACAGGTAAAAACAATCTCTGCTACTGGATTTGGGTTAAAGAAATACTGCAAACTTACAATGCAAATATGAGCTTCTCTGTGATTCCCATCAGGCATGTCCCAATGACTCCACCAAACAGCAGGAGGCCAGAGTACACATGGATTGGCATGACAGCGGCTCGAACAGACACCGGGGTGATCGGGAGCAGATAGACCACAATACTGGCAACAAACTGCAACAACAACAAAAAAGGAAAGGTTTGATTCAGATGGTCATCTTAAGGTAACACGTTATTGCAGATAATCCTGCTGTGCATTCTCAAATTTTTTGGCTTGCACTACTTGCCCACAGCATCATTACTGGCGGTTAGTGCAACAACCCCTATTTATTAGCATTAAAGCGGGATAAAACTCCATATGAACTGGAGAAATTTAAATAAATCATCCAATAAGAAATTATTTATTCAGCTTACCTATCCTGTTTAAAAAGAGGAGAATATTTCTACTGGTTTGCAGCTTTACTGCTTCTCCATGATGCCAAGAGTGACTTCACTTCTGTCCTTTTTTTGTTTTGTAATTTTAACCCAGTGTTTTTTTACGGTTTAATTTACAGATAACTGTCCCTCCCATAGCAAAAATCACCTAGGTAACAGGCTTACATTACTGTGTAAAGGGAGGGAGGAATTCAATTACCTTCTGGTCATAGTGTTCTTATCGTATCTGAAATGGGAAGTTTGTTATTTGTATTTTGAGATAAGAGTGTTACTGTAGCAAAATAAAAAATAAATAAAAAAACACTTCCCACAATCCTGTTGGCACTGAACAGTTTGGTACAGTTCAGCAAGGGCACACATATCAGGTAAAATAAAATAAAAAAACATTTAGGGACAAGGACCCATTTTAGAAAAATTGTATTGGGGTTTACATATACCGGTATATTTGGAGCAATAACTATTTTTAGGCAATTGTTTTGGATGTTACAAATGCTCTCCCTGCCAGGCGATTTGTCCTAAACGCAATCATCTACTGCCAAGCAGTTTTCAGACATTTTCTACTCTTTAGGTTTACTTAGAGTTTTTTTTTTTTTTTTTACAAGAAAACCTACATGAAATAGGACATATATATTGTTTTTTTTTCCCCCGTAATGAATTGGGCTTGAACACTAAAACAAAATTTTGTACTTTTTCTGGAGATATAACAACATTTTTGAGTGGAAAAAAGTGAAAGAAAAAAGAAAAAAAAATTCTGTTGTGTTTTTTTTTCCAAAGAAGAATTAATTACATTTACTTTTTGTAAAAGCCCCGATTCTGCTGAATCCAACGATACCAGATATGTATTGGTTTCCCACTTTTCCTGTCTACAACACACCCCAATAATAAAAACAGCATTTTGCACAATTTTACATCGGAACACAACAGATAAGGGCATCTATAGATTAACGTAGCATATCTAATCCTTTAGATTGTAAGATCGCAAGGGCAGGGCTCTCACCCTTTTGTGTCATGGAATGTTATTATTTTAATTGCTTGCACTCTGTTAGCCATTTATACAATTTAGTCATCATGTTAAATTTGCTATTGTAATCAGCAGCTCTGTATTTTGTATCAGTGTTCATATTTGATGTATATCATTGTCTGTATCATGTATCCCTTGTTTGTTTTCTTACATTGTACAGCGACACGGAATATGTTGGTGCTTTATAAATAAATAATAATAATATCTAATGATAGAAGTGAAATACCCGATTGAGGCATTTTTAGAAACTACATACCTCGAGGTTTTTATCTGTGGTGTAGTTTGCATCTAAATATGGCGGTGGTCATACAGATCGCCCTAAAACAAACATACAGGTGCCACCAATATACCAGGTATAGATTCCCCCAGTACAGGTAGCCAGATATAGGTGCCGCCAGTACAAGTAGCCAGATATAGGTACAGCCTTTATAGGTATCCTGGAATACGTGCTGCCAGTACAGGTAGCCAGATACAGGTGCAGCCAGTATAAGTAGCCTGCAATAGGTGCAGCCAGTATAGGTAGTCTGGAAAAGGTGCTGCCAGTACAGGTAGCCAGATATACCATAGAAGTAGCCAGTATAGGTAGCAAGGAATAGATGCCCCCAGTACAGGTAGCCAGGTATAGGTGCTGCCAGTACAAGTAGCCAGATATACAGTAGGTGCAGCCAGTATAGATAGCCAGGTATAGGTGTTGCTAGTACAGGTAGCCAAGAATAGGTGACGCCAGTACAGGTTGCCAGATATATGTGCAGCCATTATAGATAAGCAGGCATAGGTCCTTCCAGTATAGGTAACCAGGTATAGGTTCAGCCAGTATAGGTAGCCAGATATAGGTGTCACTATGGGGTGGGGGCCGACATCATCCTCCCTCCCTCTCCATGGACCCCCCCTCCTGTGCCTCCTGCAGAGCTGGAGCGCAGCAGTGTGTAATTAACTCACCTGATCGCAGGCTCCATGCGGTGTCCCCTTCAGCAGCAGGCTCCTCTCTGGCTGCCTGATCTCTGTATGACGCGTAATCACACAGGAAGAAGAGAGGAGACTGCTGACGGCAGGGACACAACGCATGGATCGAGCAAATAGGTGAGCTAATTACACACCGCATCGCTGCGCTCTAGCTCTGCAGGGGGGCACAGGAGGGGGGGGCATTGAGAGGGAGGTAGGAATGATGCTGCCCCCCTCCCCACTTCTTCCTGGTGGAAAAAAAATGCCCCAAAAAAGTACTAGGTACGTTGTTGGCAGTAGGTACATGCTTGGCAGACAAAGGGCTAAGCACTGAAAAACACCCCACGCTATTAGTAAAGCCGACTTCATTGGATTAAATGCCCTAGCACTAACCTCATGCACTACTCTTAAAGGAAACCCGAGGTGACATGTGACATAAGATAGGCATGGGTATGTACAGTGGGTATGCACACATGTATGGTGTGTTCCTTTTTTTCTTTCTCTGCCTGAAATAGTTAAATATCAGGTATGTAAGTGGCTGACTCAGTCCTGACTCAGACAGGAAGTGACTACTGTGTGACCCTCACTAATAAGAAATTCCAACTATAAAACACTTTCCTAGCTGAAAATGGCTTGTGAGAGCAGGAACGCGATAAAAAGAGTCAATAGTTCATAGATTTTAGCTTTAGCATACTTCAATGAATGGGTCATTGAGTAAAAACAATAAAACAGTTAAAACTTAAAAAGTAGATTTAACCACTTCAGCCTTCAGTCGTTTTCACTTTATGCATCCGAGCAATTTTCACCTCCCATTCATTAGCCTATAACTTTATCACCACTTATCACAATGAACTGATCTATATCTTGTTTTTTCCGCCACCAATTAGGCTTTCTTTGGGGGGTACATTTTGCTAAGAACCACTTTACTGTAAATGCATTTTAACAGGAAGAATAAGAAAAAAACGGAAAAAAATAATTTCTCAGTTTTCAGTCATTATAGTTTTAAAATAATACATGCCTCCATAATTAAAACTCATGTATTGTATTTGCCCATATGTCCCGGTTATTACACCGTTAAAATTATGTCCCTATCACAATGTATGGCGACAATATTTTATTTGGAAATAAAGGTGCATTTTTTTCCGTTTTGCATCTATCACTATTTACAAGTTTAAAATAAAAAAGAAAATTTAGAAATATTTCATCTTTACATTGATATTTAAAAAGTTTAGACCCTTAGGTAAATATTTACATGGTTTTTTTTATTGTAATTTTTTTTTTGTTTTTTTTTTGTATTAAACATTTAATTTGGGTATTTTTGGGAGGGTGGGATGTAAGCCATAGTTTTATAATGTAAATGTGTCTTGAGTTTTATTTTTTTTAACTTTTAGTTGTAGTTTTACTTTTTGGCCACAAGATGCCATGAGTTTGTTTACATGACGTCACTCTAAGCGTAACATACGCTTAGAGCGACGTATGGGGGATGTTACAGCCAGAAAAAGCGCAGCTTCCGAGAGAAGCTGTCGCTTTTTCAGCGGGGAATCAGTGATCGGGCACCGTAGCCCGTTTCACTGATTGCCAGGCTAACGAACCGCGGCTGGGAGCGTGCGTGCACGCACGCGATCGGCCGCGGTAGCGCGCAGACGCGCACATGGCCTCCTGGGCGTAGCTAGTACGTCCAGGAGGCCAAAGTAGTTAAACATAACATAAAACTGTGGAGTATCTTAAAAAGTAATTTTTAGGAGCAGGAAGATAGATATAATCGTTTATTTCATTAGTTTATTTTCACCTCAGGTGTCCTTTAAGATGGCCATATTGTATATTCAATTTTTTGTTTTTTATTCAACCCAAAAAAAAAAAAAAAACTGATCTTTTTTCTATGTAACTATGAAATATCAAAACAATATACCATAAACTTATTTAAAAAAAAAACAAAACAAAAAAAAACACCTTGATAGGAAAAAAAAAAACATTTCTTTCTTATATTTTCTATATGATTTTTCCAACATGCTGTATGAGGTTTGTACTGAAAAAAAAAAGTGAACATTTTTTTTTTCTTGATTTTTTTATTTTTATTTCTTATACAATTCTTGAAAAAAAAAAGAAAAAAAAAAGGAAATTCAAATTCAAGAGTCTATATTGCACTGGAGATGTTCCACTGCCTTCTAGTGGCTAAAATACATTTGTGCAGTCTACAAACCAAGAACTGCTTTCTGCTTGTTGACAGTTTGGGGGCGCACGGAACATTGTACAGTAAATTTGTATATGGCATGTAAAATTTTCTGACTTTCGTTCATCTTTTATTTAATTTATTTCCTTCTGTATGGGCCAGTTTCAACTAGAGCGGATCTGCATGCGTTTTCTGCATGCAGATTTGCATACTCAATAATAGTCAATGGGCCTGTTTCCATTTGTCAGTAAATCTGTGCGGTGGACAGTGTAGAAAAAATCTGCACAGCAGAGCCATCAGAATTCGCACACTGCAAGGCTAGTGTGCAATTCGCCTGTAATGTAATTCATAGAAAATCACATGCGCTTTCGCTATGCACATTTTCTATGCAAATTTACGTACGTTTTTGTGTAAAATGTATGTAAAAGCACACAGGCACTGACATGGTTAAATTCGCATACTTACAAAAATAAACAAAAATGCATGTGTTTTCATGTTAACATTCGCATACAAACGCGGGTTGCCCGGGGGCCCCTCCATAGCAGCCGCCGACCTGGGGAGTTCATGCTCCCAACCACAGGCGCATTCTGCACAGGTGCAGTACTTCTGTGCCTGCGCGTTTGTGCTTCCGTCGACGGGAGTGTGACCCTCACGGTCACGGCTCGGATGCTACAGAGGGGACCCTGGACGATCTGCTGAGAGCTGAGCTGCTGCGAGGGACACATAGGCTTCCAGAGGCTGGAGGAAGCCCCAGGTAAGTAAATCTGGTTTACGTTATTTTTCCTGAGGTTTCCTTTAACCACTTCACCACTAAGGGTTTTTTTCCCCTTAAAGGGATACCCGAGGTGACATGTCACGTGATGAGATAGACATGTGTATGTACAGTGCCTAGCACACAATTAACTAGGCTGTGTTCCTTTTTCTCTTTCTCTGCCTGAAAGAGTTAAACATCAGGTATGTAAGTGGCAGCTCCTGTCGGAGTCAGCACTGGGTCAGACTACAGCGTGACCCTAACTGATAAGAAATTCCAACTGTAAAACACTTTCCTAGCAGAAAAGGGCTTCCGAGAGCAAAGGTTTAAATTCTTCATTTACAAAAGTTTTGCAAGATAAAATGGTCAAAAAAAAGAAAAGAAAAAAAAAAGTCCCTGAAACATAAATAACTGCAATAAACAAATACAACACATCAAATAAAATCATAAACATGATGTAAAGAGATACAAGGAAAGACAAGTGTTTTAAGGACAACTGAAGCGAGAAGTATATGGAGGCTTCCATATGTATTTCCTTTTAAACAATACCAGTTGCCTGGCAGCACTGCTGATCCTCTGCCTCTAATACTTTAAGCCTAAAGGTGCATACACACATCAGACTATAGTCTTTGGAAAATGAAAGATCACAGACCAATCTTACTACCCTTCATGTAGTATGAGAGCATTTCTACACAGTCTTTTCTATGGAGCTGAACTCCCCATCAGAAAAAATCTTTGCAAGATGCTGCACACACAGATGCTGTACAGACACAAAAGATCAGTATCTGGAGAAGATCTGTTCCTGCAAAAGATCCATTCCTGCAAAACGCATTCATAGTCTATGAGATCTGCAGATCCTCATACACACCTTGTTTAACTGACATTCATCTGCAGATGAGACAATCATCTGCAGATCTGAAAATCCATCCTGGTGGATCTGATCTGCAGATGAATGTCAGTTAAACAAGGTGTGTATGATGAGCTGCAGATCCCAGACTATGAATGCATTTTGCACGAACGGATCTTTGGCAGGAACAGATCTTTTACAGATACTGATCTTTTGTGTCTGTACAGCATGTTTGTGTGCAGCATCTTGCAAAGATTTTTTGTGATGGGGAGTTCAGCTCCATAGAATAGACTGTGTAGGTATGGCTCTCATGCTACATGGAAGGGGGTAAAATTGGTCTGTGATCTTTCATTTTCCAAAGACTATAGTCTGATGTGTGTATGCACCTATAGACCCTGAACAAGCATGCAGCAGATCAGGGGTTTGATTCACTATAACAAATAGCATGCCTTATCAGAGTTAACATGCCTTACAAGAGTTAACATGCCTTATCCGAGTTTGCATGCCTTATCAGAGTAGCACAGCGAGCGCTACAAATTTATGCCTACTAATTGGCAATGACGAGAGCTCCACTCGCCCTGCCCTGGGCCCCTGTGGGTCCAATCACTTTAACCACTTAAGGACCAGGGGAATTTCTAATGATCGGTGCTGCGTGGGCTCTACAGCCCGCAGCAACCAATCAGGATTGTGGCCGGGCGATCAGACTTCCCCCCCCCCTTTTTTTCCCCACTAGGGGGATGTCCTGCTGGGGGGGTCTGATCGCCGCTGGCCATTAGTGAGTAGCGGGGGGGTGCTCCTCAAAGCCCCCCTCCGCAGCGTTTTCCGCCCTGCCTCCACTTACCTCCCTCCACTCCTTTCCCTAGGTGGCGCAGGACGAATATCCGTCCTGCGCCGGATAGGCTTCAGCCTATCATATGCCGGCGATCCCCGGCCAATCAGAGGCCGGGTATCGCCGATCTGCCTTACAAGGCTGCTGCGCAGCAGCGCCGTATGATGTAAACAGCGGGGATTTCTTCCCTGCGTGTTTACATTACGCGTGCGAGCCGCGATCGGCGGCTCGCACACTGTTCACGGAGGCACCCTGCGTGAACTGGCATGGAAAGGCCGCTCGTATGAGCGGCCGTTTCCATTCTATACCACTAATGACCAGGCGCCGCCTATCGGCGTTAGCTGGCTGTTAAGTGGTGTCCTTTAAAGTGACAGGACGTGTGGAGGTCTCGTCATTGCCAATTAGTAGGCAATAGTTCGTAGTGCTCGCTATGCTACTCTGAAAAGGCATGATGGCTCTGAGAAGGCATGCTATTTGTTATAGTGAATAAACCTCCAGGTGTTTCAAACATTGTCAGATCTGAATAGATTAGCTGCATGCTTGTTGCTGGTGTGATTCAGACACCACTGCAGCCAAAAAGATCAGCAGGACTGCCAGGCAACTGGTATTGTTTAAAAGGAGATAAATATGGGAGCCTCCAGATAACTCACTTCAGTTATCCTTTAAGTGATGAACCCTTTCTAATATTTCTTTGTATTCTAGCAAAAGGACATAACGAGTGACAGTAGCCAGAACCGGTTGGGAGATGCTGTGGTGGGAAATATGACTCACCTGGAAAACAAAAAGGATGACGATGGTCAAACCAACCCAGCTATGTAGACTGTACATGTTGGGTATCTTTTTGGCATTGTGGAAGTCAAATACAGCCACCAAGGCAACGATGACCAGGACAGTGGCAGTCAGGTGCAATCCGGCGTGTATAAATTTCATTAGCAGCTTGCTACACCTCCAGGTCCATGGCAATCTGTATACGATGATTGCTGCAATATAAACGGGAGAGTGAGATTACAGAATGTACAGCTGGATCTACAGTACCTGCCTGCTCATGGGATCTGCATCAACACACTACTAATTCACTGTCCAATGAGCATGCAGCTGAGCCAGGAAAACACAAATCCAAACCAGAAAATACCATTTGTTACTTAAGTGGTCAGCATGCTTGCCTTGCAAAAGTTCTCATACATGGGAATCTTCCCATTTAGGAAAAGTTGGCAGAAGGAGCTAAATCAGGAATTCTCTGATGCCCAATAGAATAAGATTATGAAAGTGGTGCAGGGTACCTTCATATCTACAAGAGTGAAGGGATAGAGTTTCAAAAAAATGTTCTGGGTGGTACTGCACCCCGTAGAGATAGATAAATGTAATAGGGCCCTAGGCAAGATAGTAGCTTTGACTCCCCTGTATAGCCCTTTTGGTAATTAAGAAGCCCTTTTGGTAATTAAGATAGGAGAGAGGTCAGAGAAAGTGTTAGTTGGTCCCCCTCACAACCACTGGGCCCCAGGCACCTGCCTATGTTGACTTGTGGATGATCCTGCTCTGTCACCATGGCAAGATTGAGCAAGAGTTAATTCAGGTGAAGGCCCGAGCTGCTGGAGATGCCAGGATGAACCTGGGACCCTCTTGCACATTTTCCAAGGATGTCAGGTAATAAGAAGACCCTTTTGGTAGCAGGTTTTGAGATATGTGGAGAGATTTAAGGGAGTGAGGCCTCCAGATGACCCTAGCTTTTTTCTTTTGCATCATAATGCCTGGAGTATTCAAAAATATATGAACTCTATAATAATATGTCTAATAAAAACTGCAAGGTTATTGATAGGGTTACATTGGAATACATCAAGTGCTCCAAGCCTTCTGGACTGGTTTCTGGAGATAGAGAACACTCAAAGTATGAAGTAATTGACTGGAATTGTGCTATATGGAAGGGAGAGGTGGGTTGGCTTGATCTGGAGGTCCTGGCTGGCATATCATTTCACTGGTAACCATGGTAGAGTTATGCATGGGTTATGAGGATGAGAAAGGAGAAAGATAGAGGTCAGGTGTGGAGATGTGGGACTAGGAACTGCCTAACTGGGGTCTCGGACAGCTCATAGCAGACGGGTCATTCAAATTTGGTGAAGCCACGTAATTCTTTTGGGGAGTGGGTGGGAGGTTTGGAGAGAGACTTTTGTATACTTGTGTGGTTTTGTTCCCATTTCTTTCATCTCCCTTCTATTCTTTTTTCCCCTTTTTTAGATTTTTTTTTACTCAGGAAGGAGTGTATCGGTAGTACTTGTTTGGAGTGGGTAATAATTAGGCCTTAGTACAGGTTCTAATGGGAAGGATAATTGTTCATATAGGAAGGGATAGCTCTCAATAAGATTGACTGGATGTTGTCTTTGAACTCTCCCCATCTTAGTGGAGGAGAGAACTACTGTGTAAAGGGCCAGGAAACATAGAAGCTTAGATACAATAAATAGGAGTATGACAACTGTTGTACTTGTTTGTACATGCATCCCATTTTGTAATTGTTAAAATTATAAAATAAAGAGTCTGCTTAAGAAAAAAGAAAAAAAAAACATTTCCCTATTCTCCGTGAGTATGCTAGCCTTTATCTCAGCAGTTGTATAATTATTTATCTTCAGTACCACACCTCTCCCTAAGGGCTCGTTTCCACTACTGCGGTGCGGAATCGCCTGGATTCCACCGCTGACGAAATCGCATGCGGATGCGATTCTGCATGCGTTTTTTGCCGCGATTTCGCATGCGATTCCGCATAGGGAAGGGTATATGCGATTTTAACCATGTCACTGCTTGTGTAAATTAGCATTGATTTTTATGCGGAATCGCGGGGAAAAACGCATGCCAAAAACGCATGAGATTTCCCTATTAAATATATTACCTGCGATTCGCCTGCATTCCACACGCAGGCGAATTCTGCGGGGTCTACCGTGCAGAAAAATCCTGCCTAGAAAAACGCAAATGGAAACTGACAAGTGGAAACAGTCCCATCCAATTGTATTGCCTATGCGAATCCGCATGCGTTGTCTGCATGCGGATTCGCGCTAGTGGAAACGGGCCCTAAAGCTGGTCGGGTTTTCACCTAATAGTTTCTCCACAAACTTTCCCAAGCAGGTTGATGTTTTGCAGTAACTGGGGCCACTCTGTAGAGGTAATGGGTAGGACGGAAGTGCCCAATGTGTGTTCTATTTTAGTATTTTAAAATATAAATAAAAAAATATACTAAAAAGAGAGGTACTCGCTTACCTCTCCAGAAGATAGAGACACCAGTTCAACTGGAAAAAGTTTTTATTTGAAAAGCAATCTGACAACGCGTTTCACAGGACATGGCCTGCTTCCTCAGGTCAATACAAAATGCCTTGATATACAGCATATACGGTGGTTGCAGGAACTGCAACCCACCTTTGTTAGTTTATACTGTAACCAGAGCAATTTTCACTTTTCAGCACTCCTTCCATTCATTCGCCAATAACTTTATCACTTCTTATCACAACAAAATGATCTATACCTTGTGTTTTTCTCCAGCAATTAGGCTTTTTTTGGGTGGGAGGTTTTATTTTATGCTAAATTTATTTTTATGGGAATAAGAAAGAAATGGAAAAAAATAATTTCTTCTCAGTTTTCGGCCATTATAGTTTTAAAATAATACATGCTACTGTGATTAAAATCAACCTATTTTATTTGCCCATTTGTCCCGGTTATTACAATGTTTAACATTTTTCTCGAGTAAAATGTATAGTGAAAATATTTTATTTAAAAATAAAGGTGTATTTTTTCCCGTTTTGTCACTAATAACAAGGCACCATTTGCAAAAATAGCAGTTATATACCCTAGTGACATACATATTAAAAAAGTTTAGTTCCTAAGGTAACTATTTATGTCTTTTTTTAGTACTGTATATGCAAATGTTTTATTTTGGTAACTATGGGAAAATAGGAGGTAAGGGGTTAATTTTAAAGTATACGGTAAGTATTTTTATTTAAAAAGGTGTACGTATGTGTTATTTTTCTATTTGGCCCCAAGATGTCCCCCCACTTTTTGTCTCTTTTTGTGCATACTGTTAGTATGCTAAACAGGAAGAAATGCATGTATGTGTTCCTTTTGTTTTATCAATGGCTGCAGCATCTAATTGGTGCTGGTGGCCATTGATCACAGGCACTTTGATCGGTGATCAGTGTACTAGTACACTGCCATGGAGTGGGCGTCGTGGACAGCGTATAGGGAACAGAAGAAAACATCCCTACATCCCTAGAATGGGAACAGTCTTCCCGCAGGACATACTGCCGTTAAGTGCATCTCTTACACAGAAATAGGAATGCTGAAATTCCATTATAAATTCCTTTGATAAAGATTATTATTAATTATAGATTTGATGCACCCCCCAACAATCCCTCCCCCTTCCCATTGTGGTGTGCCCCACAACCAGGTTTCCCCCTCCAGGAATGATGTAACAAGTGCAGCCACCATGACTCCCCCCTCCCCCCCCCCCCCCCGCATAAAATGAGTGATCACAACAGCCCCTGCTTTGGAAGAGTGGCCACAATATTGGAAGAAGGGATGATCAGAAGCTGGGGTGCCCCACAGCTACAGGGGCTGCCTCCATTACATTCACATAAAACAGAAAACCGAGAGCCCAATATAGTGTAGTATGTATTGGAAAAGGAGAATATATGAATCGTAAGTATTTATACTTACAAACCCGGGTTACCACTAAGGCAACCACTGTGGAGGCAGGTGAGGAGTTTAGGCTTGTCCCCACTCAGGACTAAGATGTCCCTCTCTGTGGATAGGAGGAAAAGAGGGTGTAACACCCCTCCACCAAGGGTGGATATCTTAAATTGTAGAGATGTACAGAGGCACCAAAAGGATAACATTTGCTAAAATCTTTTTAAAAGTTCGGGAGGCGGTGGTGGACCAGCCAACCCAAAACAGACACGATGCTGTTAATTGAGGTAGTAACTATTTATTCACATACTCCTAGAAACAACTGACAACGCGTTTCGCAGGCACAACCCCGCTTCTTCGCACTTCGCAGGCAATAAACAGTAGTATCACACTGAAAATGACAGAGACAAATAGCAAAATCAGATAGCTGTGTGTGGCGTTACCGTTTTATACATGTGTGGTTGTGTCTTGAAAGATTAGTGCTGAAGGATACGACTATTTGTGGAGGTACTTGTTGTATGATAATTTGCATACGTTTGATCTTGTGCAATAAAAACCATCATGTTTAGTGCACAGTATGTGTTATGGGGTAGTGAGGTATACAAAACAGAAGGTGCGGAGTATAGGGTCAGCTTGGGAATAATAACATAGTATTCCATTCACACTTTTTTACACTTTTGCAGAGAAAAATAACTCATGTAATGCCCCGCCCACCCTCTGGAATGATGCAGAGAGTCAGGCAGAAGAGACCCCAGTTAGGCAGCCACAGCCCCTTCCACTCATACCACAGGGCATGAGCCAGTACTGGAGGGAGTCATGGAGGGCTAAAAAAAAGGGCAGAGAGTTTCTGGTATGTTGCACCGGAGAATGGTAAGTCTGTTCCATTGCTGCTTTACTTTCTTGAGCGGGAGGGCAAGTTCACTTTAAAAAGTGGACCTGAACTCTTGCACAGGACAGAAGGAAAACAGAGGAATGCACCCCGTATGTATTTAGAGAGTTTAGCCTGTTTAATTCCCCCTCATTTATGTCTAATCACAAGTTGTAATTTGATCTCTCCCCTGTGTCCCATGACTTACACAGCAGATAAGCTCATCTGAAAGTACAGGCTGTAAACAATATGTCTGCTTCCATGAAAGCAGGAAGTAGACACACTGCAGATTTATTGCAGGATTTGTATCAGTTGTAACAAATAAATGTTTTTTTGTTTAAAGGTTATTATGCATCTTTTAGAGCAGAGAGAACATTCTGAGTTCAGGTCCGCTTTAAGGTGGCAGCTGCTTCTATTGTAGTGATGGCTAATCTTGGCACTCCAGCTGTGGTGGAACTACAAGTCCCATGAGGCATTGCAATACTCGGACAGCTGTAAGCATAACTCGGGAAGGCAGAGGCATGATGGGATTTGTAGTTTTGTCACAGCTGGTGTGCCAAGGTTAGCCATCACTGTTCTAGGGTGTCACCTGTGACTCAGTCCCATGATGAATTGTTAGAAATGCTATTAATGCTACATAAATCAGTCAAACACTCCTTGTAGTCTGAGCAAAAATCCCAGCTTATCAGCTACTGTGTATACTGCTTATCGTCAAAGACTAATAAGGCTGCTCCCCTATAGACACATGGTGCACTCGCTGAACCTTACCAATAAAAATAGGAACCACTGATTTTTCACTGGCACGCCATGAATTAGCAGATTTCTTAGAAGATAGATGTAGGGTTGTAGAGCAAAAGGGGTTAAAGGACCTCTGTTGCAAAAATCTTAAAATTTAAAATACACGTTAACATATACCAATAAGAAGTAAGTTTCTTCCAGAGTAAAATGGGCCATAAATTACTTTTCTCCTATGTTGCTGTCACTTACAGTAAGTAGTAGAAATCTGACATTACCGACAGATTTTGGACTTGCCCATCTTCTCATGGGGGATTCTCAGGGTGTTCTTTATTTTTAAAAGCACTTAGTGAATGGCAGTTGCTCTGTCCAACTGCCAAAAAAAAAGTGTACAGGGAGCACGGAGTCTGTCCAGCATCTTTGTATAAATCTTTTTCAGGGAGTGTCTTTACAAAGAATAAAGGGCATGCTGAGAATCCCCTATGGAGAGATGGATTAGCCCAAAATCTGTTGGTAATGTCAGATCTCTAATACTTACTGTAAGTGACAGCAGCATAGGAGAAAAGTCATTCATGCTCATTTTACTCTGGAAGAAATGTACTTCTTATTTGTACGCGTTTTAAATTTTAAGATTTTCGCAACAGTTCCTCTAAGTATAGTAAAGAGATAGTTTTACAGCAGACACAATTTTGAATCTACAGCAAATACATACACAATTGTAGACACAAAATTGGGCCTCAGTGAAAGGTGTGTGTGTGGTGTGTGTGGTGTGTGTGTGTGTGTGTGTGTGTGTGTGTGTGTGTGTGTGTGTGTGTGTGTGTGTGTGTGTGTGTGTGTGTGTGTGTGTGTGTGTGGTGTGTGGTGTGTGTGTGGTGTGTGTGTGGTGTGGTGTGTGTGTGGTGTGGTGTGGTGTGGTGTGGTGTGGTGTTTGTGTGTGTGTGTGTGTGTGTGTGTAAAAAGTGGACCTGAAGTGAGGAACACAGGATTGACCAGAAACTATGATCCAGGTCAAGCCCACGGCAGCATTGGCACCAATACTTACACTGAAGGGATCAGGGGAAATTGGCTGCCGGCTACTCTGTTGTATAGTTGATTAGTGGCACCCATTTTCCTAGTCCACAGGTATCGGAGAAACTCACAATGGTTCAGTGAGTGGGCTCCAGTGATGGGTCGGAGCAACGCCCACAGTGCTTTATGATAAGTTATGGGGCTTGTGATCAAGTCAGCTCGGATCCCGCCACCACAACCAATCGGACCCCATAGGAACGGTTGAGGGGAGAGAGGCAAATAGAATTGGTCCTCAATGTGGAAGAAGCCCTCAACATTTATTTGACAAACAAATGATTGCTTCTGAGAAAAATATTGTAAGGTTAGTGGGCACTTTAAGAGAATATAGGCAACATTGGAATGTCGTATTTTCTGCATTGTGAAGTTCCTGTTTGCTAAACACACAGTGGTAAGAAACATTTGTTCTAATTTCACGCCACAAAGCGTTAAAACAAAAGGCTATTCAGTCATTAAGGTAACCTTTCATTATATTCTTCTGCCTCTGATTCAGCTATGCTGTGTGCCATGGTCTTCTGATGTTGACATTACAAAACAATAAATGTCACAAGTTGTGTGTGTTGTGTGTGTGTGTGTGTGTGTGTGTGTGTGTGGTGTGTGTGTGTGTGGTGTGTGTGTGTGTGGTGTGTGTGTGTGTGGTGTGTGTGTGTGTGGTGTGTGTGTGTGTGGTGTGTGTGTGTGTGGTGTGTGTGTGTGTGGTGTGTGTGTACACATTTCAGAATCGGAGACCCCCTGGTGCAGCAAGTACTGTCAGAAAATTTAGAATCCAAAATTAACTGGTTATAAGTAGAATTAATTTATTGTAAAGTGTAGTGCACCAACCTGCAACCACCAATCACGTTTAAGTTAGCTGTAATGAGATTAAACACAATTCTTGGTTTGTAGCTGTGTTGTATACTTCTTAAAGGATTACTCTGGGGGGGGTAGGGAAAAAAAAAAAAGTTGATATTACCCAGAGCTTCTAATGGTCACCCGCAGGGCCGCAGACATCCTGTGCCCACGCAGCCACTCACCGATGCTCCAGTCCCCGCCTCTGGTTCACTTCTGGAATTTCCGACTTTAAAATCGGAAAACCACTGTGCCTACTTGGTCGTGTCCTGGATCCTGCTGACGTCACCAGGAGCGTACTGCGCAGGTGCAGACCAGTACACTCTTGGTAACATCGGCGGGAGGGAGGGCGCAGCCATCCAGGCGCAGTGGTTTTCCTACTTTAAAGTCGGAAATTCCAGAAGTGAACTGGAGATGGGGACCAGAGCATCAGTGAGTGGCTGCGTGGGCACAGGACATCTGTGGGGGACCATTAGAAGCCCCAGGTAAGTTCAACTCTTGTTCCCCCTACCCCTCTACAGTACTCCTTTAAGTAAGCAGCAGTATTACAAGATGAACATTATCATCCATTCTAAAATCATGAAGACTCAGATCTCTTGTATTCTGTTTATTACCCATTATTATTTGGCACATAAAGCTAAAAGCACAACAAAAGTATTTAATGATGCAATAAAAATACATAGCCTTTGACACTCCCAGGAAATAGTCGCACAGTAAAGCATGGATAATACGAAAAAAGAAAGACAAAAGAAACAATACAAAAAAAAATATATATCCTCTAGAGCAGGGTATCAAACAAAATGTGAGCCAAATTTGCACGCTGGGACCAGGTTACAGGGCCAACCTCAATGTCTAGTGGCCACCCACCTCCCTTATAAAGTTCCCTGGTGTCTAGTTTCCCCCTTCTTCCCCTATACAGTTCCCTGGTGTCTATTGGTACCCCCTAAAACCCCCAAACCTTTCCCTGCTGTCTAGTGACCCCCCCTGCCTCCCCTATGAAGTGGAAAAAAATATGATACTTACATTACTAGTGGGAAGCCTCTGGATAGTTTGAGCTAGTCATGACCTTAAAGCCCACCGTTCCAGCGCAGGGTCCCTCAACTGTAGTAGGCATCTATCTTTTACCCCATTCCTCCTCATTACAGGTTTGCTTTAGAAGAAGAGAGAAGCCCCAGGTAAGTAAAAATCTACATCTAATCAGGTCCGCCACACTTCAGGTGTGCTTTAAGTACGGCATTAATACTTTCTGAACACAATCACCCCCTATGGGCTGACATTGAAAATGATCTATTAGCCCTAGTTACCTTGGCAGCCCCCCAGTGGTCTCCACGCCCTTCTCCTGCTAAATATAAGCACTTATCCCCCTTAACTGCTCACTCCTTGAGTGTATGGAATAGGCTAAAATTCAACAAGAAATTACAATCCATAGTTCCCCTACAACTTCCAATTTTTGGTAATCCAAATTTTCCACCAGGGTTGGAGCTATTGTCCTTTCAATGGTGTAAATCACATGGTTTTCTCACCATCTCAAATGTTCTTGTTAACGACCAAATCCCAACATAGTCTCAGTTCTGTTCACACACTTCATTTCCATCTAATGAGCAATTTTGGGCAATTCAAATATAACACTTCTTATGAACAATGGTTCAACCAATGCTTACCTCCCAAACACACACTGAAGGGTGGTCTAATCTCCTACCTTTACTCTGTAATTTCTTAGTCTCTAGAGTATGTTAAAACAAGCTCAATGAGGGCATGGGAAAGTGACTTGGGCCAAACCCTAACCACTAAACAATGGACCTAATGCTGTCTCACCTTAGCAAAAGGAAGCAACTATTTCTCCCATATAGAAACTAACTATAAAATCCTGCACCGTACATATATTACCCCTAAAACATTACCCATCATCTCCAATGACAATTATCCCCTATGTTTTAGAGGGTGTGGACGAACAAGAGATCTTGCCCACATTTGGTGGTTTTGTCCTATAGTAAACAGATTTTGGGCCCAAGTTGCTTCCGCCATTAGCACAGCCCTTGAACTCCCCATTCCCCCAACCCATTGCAACTTTTACTAGGTAATAAGCCACAAAAGTGAAAATATCCAGAACACAGATTAGCTCAGCATGTTGCTAAAGCTGTTTGTCTACACATTGCTCGTCAATGGATGAAACCTACCCTATCCCTGGAACTCACAGACACCATCATTATGGATATACTAGTCTCGGAAAGACTGCTAGCGATAATTAATGACACAACATTGTCTTTCACCAGAACTTGGCAACCTTGGTTATCTGCCTCAACATCACTGGGTCTATGCTCTTGTGCGCTTTCCTTCTGAGAGTGACTATTCATCTGATCTTCACTTAATTCTCTCTGCTGTATATTATGACTTGCTTGTTCCTGTTCGTTATTGATTATATTTGTTATATCCTGCAAATGTGCCCTTTGCTAAGGGTCTAACCAAAGCTGTAAGACTACTTGAAAAATCTTAATAAAACGTTTGAAGCCAAGTACGGCATTAAGCACAAAGATGTTTTTCTGTTTATCTTGATGACAGATTTTACAGAAATTGACATTTTTTTTATCCTAAGAAGGCTGCATCTTGAAATGTTTTGAGGCGTGCAGGTTTTACTGCGTTAACAACAAAGATTCAGATCCACACCATATGTGCTCTCACCACATGCCTCTACAGTAGTTTTGTAACTCGTTATTCAACTTGTGACATTTATTGTTTTGTAATGTCAACATCAGAAGACCATGGCACACAGCATAGCTGAATCAGAGGCAGAAGAATATAATGAAAGGTTACCTTAATGACTGAATAGCCTTTTGTTTTAACGCTTTGTGGCGTAAAATTAGAACAAATGTTTCTTACCACTGTGTGTTTAGCAAACAGGAACTTCACAATGCAGAAAATACGACATTCCAATGTTGCCTATATTCTCTTAAAGTGCCCACTAACCTTACAATATTTTCCTCAGAAGCAATCATTTGATTGTCAAATAAATGTTGAGGGCTTCTTCCACATTGAGGACCAATTCTATTTGCCTCTCTCCCCTCAACCGTTCCTATTGGGTCCGATTGGTTGTGGTGGCGGCATCCGAGCTGACTTGATCACAAGCCCCATAACTTATCATAAAGCACTGTGGGCGTTGCTCCGACCCATCACTGGAGCCCACTCACTGAACCATTGTGAGTTTCTCCGATACCTGTGGACTAGGAAAATGGGTGCCACTAATCAACTATACAACAGAGGAGCCGGCAGCCAATTTCCCCTGCTCCCTTCAGTGTAAGTATTGGTGCCAATGCTGCTGTGGGCTTGACCTGGATCATAGTTTCTGGGCAATCCTGTGTTCCTCACTTCAGGTCCACTTTTTTTTACACACACACACACACACACACACCACACACACACACACACACACACACACACTTGGCTGCAGTTGTGGAGGTGGGGAAATGTGGGAACAACAGGGCCCTATGCTCCCTTTTTTTGCATCCCACAAATCTGAGCAAATGATTGCATCTGAGGAAAATATTCCACCGTTAATGGGAACCTAAAAGGGGACCTGAGATGGGGACAGAAATTTTTTTTTAAAAAAATTATACGTACCTGGGGCTTCTTCCAGCCCGCTTTAGGCCAATTTCTCCCTGGCCATCTCTCCAGGCTGCTCTGATCCTCCATCTTAGAGGTTGTGCTTAGCCACCCATGCCTGACTGAAGCTGACTGGTGCATTTACCGCGCCCCTGATTGGGGTCATGTCCATTCACTCCTATTGGTTCGGGGAACCCTCCGTTCCCTTCCCCAATCGCCGATACAGATATGCCCCCGGGTAATAGCAGGGGTCGCGCGGCCATGTGCATGCACTCACCGCTATATACGCGTGCAGTTAGCCTTGAGAGGTGTCTATCTGGATGACTATAGTCGTCCACATAGACTGAAGTGGTTAAAGTTGGCCCCCTCAAAAAACTTCCAATACAAAAGTGTTCATCTTTATGAAGATCACAAATAGTAACTTTTTTTACACGGGTTGATAGGAAAAAAATGTATCTCTCAAATTATTTCTCCTTATTTTTCACCTCATCTATAAAATAACTGGTCACTACTTTCCAAATATTTTATTTAGACTGTTAGCTCACAAGGGCAGGGCTCTCTCACCTTTTTGTGTTTGGGATTTTGTTACACATTTATCCATATTAATTCTGTCACTGTTATTACCGATTCTGTATTTTAGCACCAACTCTGTAGTTCGTATATTGGTGTATAGCATTGTCTGTATTATTATGTGCCCCCTGATTGTTTCTTACTTTGTACAGCGCCACGGAATAGGTTGGTGCTTTATAGATCAGTAATAATATTATACGCCCGTAAGGTGAAATACAAAGCAAGTCATTTAATGAGCAGAGTTTTGTGAATCATCCCCAAAAGTTTCAAACAACAGTGGTTAAAAGCAAGATAATTATAGGCCACATTGAGCAATAGAAAAGTGAATATGGCTAAGCACCATTTACAAATTCTAATTTAGCTTAATTCATTAAGAGTCCATTTAAGTAAATCTTCTTTCTACATTGTGAAAATGTTCAAACAGTACATGCCTACAGCCCAAGAAAATGAGCAGTGAAAGATCAGTGTCAGGGTTGCTTCAGAAGTTGCCTGTCATTACTAGCTATATGCACTGGCTAATTTTATACCAGAGTGCCCTGGACTATTGATTATTTACCCTGATCAGAGTAATTAATCAATAATGCAGGACAGTCTGCTGTTGCAGACGCCAGTGATACAGGTGCTGACAGTCGACTTCTATAGTGAGCAGAGAAGCAAGATCAGGCAAATTTAGCTTTATTGAAGGTAATCTTCTCTTTTCCCAGCTCTTCCTCCCACCCTGTTGTCTTCCCCCATGACCCTTTCCTCTTTTCAGATTTTATGCTAGGTACACGCTACCACTTCACTAGGAAAATCGATCGGAAAATGCTCGAAAATGAATCGGAAAGCAGATCAGACATGTTGGAAATAATTGATCTGACAGTAAAATCGGTCAGAAAAATCTCATAGTGTGTGCCCAGCATTAGTGGCTTCTTTTAACAGCATGTCCCTGCCAAACAGCACTGGTGATGACTGCAGTCCTGGTGAGAGGTCTTCCTGCCATTTCTCCTCTCCCACCAGGCTCTTTGTCTTGTGCCTCTACCTCTTTATCCCTCCTCTCCTCCTATGCATCCGCCTCATTTGTATGTCCCCCTTTTCTGACTGTCCTTATAGGAGCTCACAATCTAATTGCACCAACAGTCATAGACTAACGTCCTACCATATTACTATTCTGTATTTATATAGCAATGACATCTTCTGCAGCACTGTATAGATTACAGAGTTTCAGAACGGTTAGCTCCATCCACGACTCCTTTTCCCAAAAAATTCGAAAATTTGCAGCAATACGCTCGGCGCCCCAACCCGTCAACACTCCCATAAAAAATTTTTTTTAATTATTTGGGGGAAGGGGGTGTCTGCACATAATCAGCACCAGTTGTCAAATTCCCTAGGTATGCCACTGCTGGGGAACAAAACAACTGACCCTGCAACTCCTCAGACTCACCCTCACGGGCTCAAAGCATACCAGTGTGCAAGAAGTTCTAGTCACATGTTCATTTACAGCCGAATGACAGGCTCACTTTCACTGGCGTAACAATAGGGCCTGCAGCCCCTGCCCCCACAGGAGGGGGCCCGGGCCCCCCCTGGGGCCCATTTAGGGCAGTTTTGGGGGGCTGGAGGGGTCGCAGCATGAGGGGAGAGCTATGGCCACATTCAGAGAGCCCCTCCCTCACCTCGGGCTCTCCCCTCTGCGCTCCCCTCCAGCATCAATACATATGGGTATGCAGGCGGCGGGCAGCGGCAGTTACATACCTTCCGTGCGCTCCAGCGTGGAAGTTCCTCTATCTAGCCTCTGGCGCGACTTCCTATATAAACAGGAAGTCGTGTCAGACACTAGAGGGAGAAACGTCCGCGCTGGAGCGCACGGAAGGTATGTAACTGCCGCTGCCCGCCGCCTGCATACCCAAAATGTATTGATGCTGGAGGGGAGTGCAGAGGGGAGAGCCCGAGGTGAGGGATGGGGGGGGGGGGGGGGGGACCATCCCCCCTCCCCACCGAATGTGGCCATAGCGCTCCTCTCATGCTGTGACCCCTCCAGCCCCCCCAAAACGGCCCCGAGTGGGCCCCAGGGGGGCTGCTCACAAATTCTGCAGAGGGGCCCGGTGGGGCCTAGTTACGACCCTGCTCACTTTTTGCATTAAATGATCGCTACCTTGAAAATGTCTTAAAATTTAAAATACATGAAAACACAAACAGTACATTTCTCCCAGAGTAAAACATGCTATAAATTACTTTTCTCCTATGCCGCTGTCACTTACAGTAGATAGAAGAAATCTGACAGAACTGACAGGTTTTGGACTTGCCCATCTCCTCATGGGGGATTGTCAGAGTTTTGTTTATTTTCAAAAGCACTTGCTCAGTTCAACTGCTAGAATAGTGTGCAAACAGGTAGAGGGGGTTGGCCCGTACCTTTGTATAGATCCTTTCCAGGAAGTGCTTTTGTAACGAATAAATAAAATAATGAGAATCCCCCATGAAGAGATGGACTACTCAAAAACCAGTCAGTTCTGTCAGATTTCTACTAACTACTATAAAGGGACAGCAACATAGGAGAAAAGTAATTTATGGCTCATTTTACTCTGAGTGAAACATACTTCTTATTTGTATGTGTTTACATGAATTTAAAATTTTACAATTTTCCGCGATAGTGGTCCTTTAACTGTAGGGAAAAGCCAACTGTCCACACCCTTCTTTGCCTAATATACCTCTTGAAGAGGTGTGTGAATATAATGGGGGCATTATAATGAGGGCCCAGGCTGTACCAATCACGAGCATGAATTCCCTTTTTTTGTTTGAAAAATATAGAGAAAGTAGGTTGGCAACTCTGCACTACAGGTTCATCAGTACTGTTTATTCTACATGTGGATTACAAAACCCGTTTCATTGTTCACTCTTATAACCATGAGTCACCTGTGATATTTGTTTAGGATTCAAAGGTTTATTTAGAATCCAAGAAGAGGAGCGGTTATTATCTTAGCATACAAGGCCATGGTTTATTAATTAGTCTCTGGTAAATTTATCAACAGTTGAAGGAGGAAGCCAAAGAGTCGTGTGGAATGCAGAGTTAAATGCAAGTGAGTGAACTCCCCCTGAACCTGTCCGCTTGTTCGGTGCTGAAAAGCGGCAATCGGGAGTATTTGGGTGTTCCAAACGTGTACAACTCTACTACTGATCTGTCTGAACCACAAACACCTGAAACAAGCATGTGGCTAATCAAGTCAGACTTCAGTCAGAGCACCTGATCTTTAAGCATGGTCAAGGTCTATGGTTAAAGCAATTCGAGGCAGGAGAACTGCAGGACAGCTAGGCAGTTCGCATTGTTTACAGCAAACCTGTTTTGTCCACAGGAAAAAAAAAATGATACTCACTGAAGTAGAGGTATGCCTCTGGATGCTCTCAGACACTTTCGACGTCCTTCTCAACCCCTCCACCACTGGCCAGGACGCTCTTCAAATATGCAGCCACCCTCATCTTCGTGCAGGACTGCAACTGTACTATGCATGTGCTACTAAGTCCGCGGAGTAAATCAAAGCCACTTTTTTACAAGTGGCTTCAGCCTATTCATAACAACAATGAACGAGAGGTTGGGTCTCTACCTGGATGTAGGCCGTTTGGCCAATTTATTGCAGGTACCACAGCGCAGAGCTCTGCACTGTGGTACTTGCAATAAAATTGGCCAACTGGCCTAAACCCAGGTAGAGACCAGGCCTCTGTCTTGCATTGCTGTAAGAATCCACACCCTTGGTGGATACAGGTGTTGGCTGGTTGACTCCCTGGTCCTGCATATGATTGGCTGGTAGTATTGAGTTGCTTTACTGGCACTTTGTAGGATCAGCAAGTCTCCCATATGGGCATTATGGAAGCACTCGTGGATGGAGGAAGAGCGCGCAGACACGAGAACATATCCAACAAGCAGTTGTCAGATATGTTCAGAGGGACCTTGCACAGCAGTCAGCTACTGGATGGATCAGGAAGCCTCTGGACCATCCAGAGGCTTCCATCTTCTTAGGCAAGTCATTTTTTTTGTAACATTAGAGATTTTCTTTAAAATAAAATAAACAGGTCAGTTTTCATATCCCTAAAACTTCAAGTGTCCTTTAAAGAGACTCTGTAAGGAAATTGACCTCCAAAAGGGAACCTTACCTCGGGAGAGGGAAGCCTGTGGATCCTAATGAGGCTTTCCCCATCCCTAAGTCTCAGGGATCCAGTGCTGGATGTTGGCTGTGGTGCGAGCACAGTAGCGCCTGCAATATTTACTTTCCCTGGCTCCAGCACAGTAGCGGCTTTCCGATCGGGCTCAAGTGGAAATTGAGCCAAGCCCAATCGGGGACACTCTAGTGCCCAGGTGTGAGAGTCGCCTGCACAGTAGAGCAGACCCAATCACTCTTGGCTATTTCCACCTGAGCCCAATCGGAAAACCGTTACTGTGCTGGATTGCGGTAGGTAAATACTTACTGGAGAAGTGTTAGGGGGCTTCCAGCGCTGGATAGCCGAGGCTTAGGAGAATAGAGAAGCCTCATCAGTATCCTCAGGCTTGCCCCTCCCAATAAGTATCCCCCGATGTTCTTACAGATTTTCTTCAAAGCTTGTCTCATGCTGCAAAAAGTCTACAAGCCTCCCTGCCCCAGTATGATGAAATACATAATGCGGATTGCTTTATTCCGAGAACACTACATAACTGGTCACCATATCTGACCATTATCTTAGTCTACACACCAGCAATCACCCAGAAATAAAATGTCAGTCTTAAGCAAATAGATCTTTGAAAAGTTTTCCAATGGCGTTATCTTGTAAATGTCTAACATATCTGCTCTTATTAAGTTCCATTTACACACAGGTTCCATTTATAATCACATTTCCTGCCCTAAACTAGGTGAGGTCTCACATTCTCGCCACCGTTCTGTCAAACCGGCCATTTAAACCAATACAGGAGAAGACAAGTGAACGGAATGAGATTTCTGCTGAATCATGAATGTTAGAACTGCACAAGAGCACCTCCCTATCTCATTCTTATCTCTCACATTCACATTATCTGGGAAACTGTTTAGCCAGACTAAACGAACTTGAACATTTTCCAAGAGTGCTGAAGACCAGCGAAACCGGGGCTACGATGGAACTACAAGTGGCGACAGACCTGAAATATAAAAAAGTGCATCCACACACAGCATCTGACACCGGTGGGGATCAGGACTTATCCCGAGTGTGACAATTCAGGCCCAGTTGCTGTACAGACGCGCTGCTGGACTACAGCAAAGTGTTGTATTGCTATGAATGGAGTTGGAAGGACGACGTTGCTGCCATTAAGACTCACAGAGGTGGAGGAAGCCTCCCCCCAACTTCAACTAATCTGTAGTGTTTTCCTTGATAAAGAGGCACTCAATGGCCTTCAAACGTTGGATTACGACACGTACAGTTAAAGTTATTTGATTATACCTGTAGAGTGCTAACCATTTACTTTTGATGATTACTAAACTATGCAAGATCCTTCATTTTAAACACCTACCTACTGGACTTTATCATAACATAGTGCTCGATTCACAAAGTTTTTTCACCTGTTTTCCTCTGTTTTCACCTTATGCTGGGAATACATGATGCATTTTTGAGGCAGATAGACGGTTCAGTTAATAGATAATTTCCGACATGTACGATCTCACTTTCGATTGTTTTACTGCTCGATTTCTGATAAAGTGAATGGAAATTGATAAGAAAAAAATAAGAGAATGGACCAAGAAATCGAGCAGAAAAACAAATCGAAACACGATCGAATGACAAATCGACTGCAAAAACGCATCGTGTATTCCCAGCATTACATTTTTAAGCTCCCAAAAAGCAAAACTATAATATAATTAAAGAAAGAAAAGTAAAATTGAGATGAAGTTAATCAGGAACAACTTATTTTGAGTGATTATTTTGCTTGAAAAATTGCTGATTAAGGATATTTTTATCAATTAGGTGATAAGTCATTTATGAAAAGGTTTGTAAATAGAGCCCATATATAGTGTTTTGTCTGCATCCTACTCTACTGCGGGACGATGGGGCAGCACAGAACAGAGAAGCTTCCAGCAGGTAGGGAGGTAAGCGGGGGTCGGTGAATGCACTTGCACAAGATGATCTGGCGTTCCAAATCTTTTAGCTGTACACACAACAGATTCTCGCTAGGAAAGTCCCGGCCTGCTACCGCTGCTGAGCTTAGTCTAAAGCCCCATACACACGCTCAACAGCGATCTTTTATGCTTTCACAACTTTTGTTGTGAAACAAGTTGAAACGCCTAAAAAAAGTATTTTGCTATTGTTCAAAGAGTTGATAAGACTGATAAGAAGTCCATCCAACAGTTGGATTGACTTCTTATCAGCCTTCTCAGCTATTTGAACAATAGCAAAATACTTTTTTTCAGGTGTTTCAAAACAAAAGTTGCGAAAGCATAAAAGACCACTGTTGAGCGTGTGTATGGGGCTTAATGTGTACACAGAGCTTGCATGTTGTCTGAATGGAATAGGCAGGAGGAAGGGATGTTCCTGGACCACACACCTTTCAGTGACCATTTGTAGGCTGAAGAAGGCTTGAAGGTCATAAGAGTTTTCTCCATGTGAGGTTCCTTCACTTTAGGGATATTATGCTGCACAGGTTTTATGGGTGGCTAAGGCCAGCTAGTTATAATTGGACATCCTGATTTCTAGATCCTCTTCCATTTTGCACCACTGTACCTGATCCCCACTGCCTCCTTTCCCACCCTGCACCACTGTACACTTCACCCTCTCCCATTCTGCTTCACCGACCCCCTACACTGGCTCCTCTTCCATCCTGCTTCACTGTCTCTGACCCTGCTGCCTCCTCACTAATTCTGCTCCACTGTATTTGATCTCCACTGCCTCCTCTCACATTCTGCTCCATGGTACTTGATCCCCACCGCCTCCCCTTCCATTCTGCTCTACTGAACCTGATCTCCACTGCTTCTTCTCCCATGCTGCTCCACCAAACCTGATCCCCACTGCCTCCTCTGCCTTTCTGCACATGATCCCTACTGCCACCTCTTTTATTCAGCACCACTGCAGATGATCCCTACTGCAGCCTCTTCCATTTAGCACTACTGTACTTCACCCCACTGCTTCTCTCTACCATTAAGCTTCTCTGCACCTGATCCCCATTGCCTCCCCTTTCACCCTGCACCACCGTACCTGATCCCTTTTGCCGCCTCACCTATTCTGCACTGCATTTCAATAACATTTCTTGTTCTCTTTACATTGTCACTGTTCTGCACTGTGTAGCCTATGTGAGGCTGATTGTACTATGACTAGCAAAATGTACGTTTGCACAAGGACATGAGGATGATCTCACAGGCACTCCTATGCCTGTTTTGCTAGAACAAAATAGACAAGCGTCACAGGCAATCCTTCCACCAGAGGGACATGCTGTGGTTTCCAGATGTGGTTAATCGTGCAGCTTAGAACAGGCAGTGTTTTTCTACATTGTCTGTTTCTCCATTTCCTGAGGTCAAATAACCAGCAGCAATCCAGCTTAGCAGGCAAAACATTATAATTGAAAGAAAATGACATTCTGAAATTAAATATTACATGAAGTAGAACAGCAGCAAGAGCTGGGAATAAACTGCAGAGAATGTTTAAGGATTAAAGATTACTTTAAAAAAATGCATAAAAGCATCACTCCAAACATATTGATTGTTGCATATGAAACTCTCTGCCTCGAATCAAGCCATACTCCAGATAGCGGCTGGAGTCAGTAAACGGCGCACAGGGTTTAGTTATCATGTAGCAGAACTCTGGTTATACAGTAGGCGTAGGAGGATAGTAAGCGGTGCATGGAACTTGGCTATCGTATAGCCGAACTCCAGGTGGTGGAGGTAATTGGGCGCATGCATCAGCTACGCATAGCAAAATCCAACATTAGTTACAGAACAGAAATTGCTGTCGCTTAGTCTTAGGTGTCATTGGGGGGTTAAGTAGTGTAAGGCATAGGTGTGGGGGGTGGTTGGGGAGGAGGCTAGTGTTAGCTGTTGGTGGTATTTATTGTTATTTCCCTGGTAACTTTGCTTTAGATTCAGATGGAATTATTTTCACTGCTTTTTGTGTCACATCTGGAGACATTTTGATGTCACTTCCTCTAAAAGGGCATTATAATCCAATATCCCTACAAAAAAAACTAGAGCTATTTTTTATTCTTCTGGGGTAGGTGCAAGCGGGTGGGCATCATTATCCTATTGGAACACTCATAGAAAAACCCTAGAAAATAAAGGGGGATGCAGACAAACTCCATCCATAATAATCTAAACCTCCGGCTGTAGCCCTGCTAGGCAAGAATGCTACTGTAGCACCCAGAGGTTCTAGCCTTTCCTTTTTTTGTTAACATTTTGGATGGGGTTCTCCTTATAATGCTAGTGTATACAGGCTTTATAGTTTGCTGCTGACACAATTTTCGCTTCAGGTTTGCTATAAGTAAGCGCTGAACACCAATGCCAAACGCATCTCAGGATGTCAGAGGCCTGGCTGTAACATCTGGTGGCTTTGTACTCTAGAATCTTTGAACACAAAGGGGTTCATTCACTAAAACAGATATTTATTATCAGAGTTAACATGCCTTATCAGAGTTAACATGCCTTATCAGAGTAGCATAGCGAGCACTACAAACTTATGCCTGCTAATTGTCACTTGACAGGAAACTTAACAGGCAGCCTATTTGGCCAATCAAAGTGCGGGGATAATGTCCTTTAAAGTGATTGGGCCCGCAGGGGCTCAGGGCAGGACGAGTAGAGCTTTCGTCATTGTCAATTAGCAGGCATAAGTTTGTAGCGCTCGCTATGCTACTCTGACAAGGCGTGTTAACTCTGATTAGGTGTTTTAACTCTGATAAGGCATGTTAACTTTGATAAGGCACACTATTTGTTATAGTGAATCAACCCCAAAGCCTCATATACACCATGCAGTACGGAAAATGGGCCATACCTTTCCTAGTAATACCATCACCAGCACAGAACCACCCCATCACATGACTCACTAGTCATGGCAGGAATGTTCCCCCCTTACTAGCAGAAATGCTGTGCCAAATATAAAACAGAAGATATTTGCAATTATTCAGCTTCCTGTGAGCAAAAAGGAACTTCCATAATGCATCACTTGTGCCGAATAAGTGAATATGCAATCCATATGGCCCTGAAAAGGCAAACACATCCAGAGCCGCTGGGTTATAGTGTGCCTATAGCCTATTCATTTACAGAGCCATTCTAGGCCATATTAGAAAAATAAATAAATAAAAAGTCATAAAAAAATGTGATGTACTTCCTGTCTGGGGGGGGGGGGGAGGGGCGCGTGCAGATTTCCTTGGTGCAATCCCTTGCAAGGGCCAGTCTGCATGCAACGGTGTGATGCGCTGCAATAAGCTCTTCTGCCGGGCGCAAATCTCACAGCACCATCTGTGAAACAAGCCTAAAGAAAACTGTGTAGTCTGCAGAGCTTTAGCTCTTGAGGGAGCAACTTTGACCCTAACAGATTGGGGCTGTGCCTCAGACCAACACAGCATTGTGGGAGAAAAGGGCATCCAGTGGCCATTTGACTTGCCTCTTATCTAACACTAAGATTCTTCTGGACTGTGAAGAGCTAACAGTTACATTTGTTGGTATGCCTGGAATTCCACATTAAAGTTACTCGCATGAGCTCTGGCAAATGACTAGTGCAGAGTTCATATCTGAAAACAAAACTGTAGTAAAAAAAAAAAAAAAAAAAAAAGGACATCCTGAATCCAATTTACTAACGCTCTCCACATCTGGGCTGAAAATCATTAGGATCAGAGCCGGCCTTTGGGGGTGGCAAGTGGGGCAATCGATCGTCGTTTAGAAAAATCTGCCACGGGCGAACTTTCGTTTATATCGATCTCGCTCGGGCGTCGTTGGAGTTAATTGTCGTTGGCTTCTTTTTTGTAACGATCGTCGTTTGAAATGATCGGGGAACGATCGTTTCAAACGACTATAGTCGCACGTGTGTACGCACCATTAGTTTTAGGCACCACCAGGGGGGGTCTTAGGTTTAGGCACCACAAGGGGGGTCTTAGGTTTAGGCACCACAAGGGGGGGTCTTAGGGTTAGGCACCACCAGGGGGGGTCTTAGGGTTAGGCACCACCAGGGGGGTCTAGGGGTTTGGGGTAGGTACAGAGAGGGTTCTGTGTGAGAGTAGGGTTAAATATAGTTTTAGTAACATTTTTATTAATCTTTTATAAAACGTTATTATACATTTCACTTTTTAAATAGGGAAGATTAACGTTTTTACAATTCCCGATTTCATACACATTATTTAATGATTTATAACTTTATAAAACATTATTTTTAAACGAAATATAGCACAATTTTTTTTTAAACGTTATTCATGCTTATCGTTTAAAACCCTGCGCCCTTTTTTCCCGGCACCCTTTTTTAACGTACGCCTCTATTAGTCCTGTGCTCATAATAATCACTTCTATAGATGCTTTGAATAGTGGTAATCATTGACAAACTGTTCCCCATCCCCTTCTTGCACCTCTGATATTGTGGTTGTCCTTGGCCGGTTTCGGTGCACTGTATCAATTGTTATATATAGAGTGCTTGGGGGGCCACAATGTAAAACTTTCATCGGGGCTCACAGCTCCTTAGCTACGCCACTGGGGGGAAGATTTTGGCACAATATAAATTAAAAATAATAATATTATTATAAGACTGTGCAAGTATTCACTTTTCAACAGTTCTGTAACATGCCTGAAGAAGAAAGTTAAAGCTTTGAAAGCTTGCAAGTAAACTATGTACAGTTAGGTAGGGTTTACATTTGTCCTTGCAAAAAAAAAATCACACAAGTTTTTTGGACTGTGCGCATTACAATGCGTTTTTTTGGGCATTAACCATTTCAGGACCAAATGAGTTTTCACATATCAGCACTGCTCCCATTCATTTGTCAATAACTTTATTACTACTAATCACACCGTATTATTATTATTATTATTATTATTATTATTATTATTAAATGATCTATGTATTGTGTTTTTCAGGACAAATTAGGCTTTTAGTGTGTGATCATTTTGTTTAGTAACTAACTACCTTATTTTCAATGCATTTTAAAGGGAAAAGTAGAGAGAAAAAAAACTGAAAAACACACTATTTCTCCATTTACATCCTTTATAGCTTTACAATAAACAGTGGTAACTATAAGTTAAACCCACTAATTTTATTTGCATATTCATCCTGGTTACAACAATATTTAAATTATGTTCCTAGTACAATGTATGGTGACAATATTTAATTTGGAAATAAAGGTGTCTTTTTTTCTGTTTTTCGTTTTTCTCCTAGGAGAGAATTCAGGTGAAAAAGTGAATTGCATATGGTCCTAATGAGGAAGCAGTAGCGGCATGTCCGGTTTTCACTGCTGTTTGTATTTGTCCTAAGGAGATTTACTTTCACTGTGAATTCAGGTCACAGGGAGTTAATGATCAATAGGAAGGGAGGATACATTTTTTTCCTGTGAAGATGTACATGGAAGAAATGCACAGTTACAGTAGAGATGCAAAAAAAAAAAAAAAAAAAAAAAAAAATAGATTACAGGTGTCCTCAAACTACTTCCTGAAATTACAACAATATGTCTACACCCCTTGAGAATTCATCTTAGCTCTAGGGAATTTAAATGTATGTACTCCGCTGCATTTGCCCGCCGCGCGCGTCCTCATCGCTGCCCATTAGAACACTGATCAGTAAATGGGAACACGTGTTCCCAAAGCTGATCAAGGTGCCTGTAATGAAAGATCACTAGCATCAGTAAAATAATGGTGGTCATTCATAAAATAAAAGTGAAAACACATCACTTCCTGTGTACTGTTCACAGTACACAGGAATAAAGTGTGGGGACATCTTTTGCACAAAAAGTAAAATTACACCTAAATACATTGTTAAAGGAAACCAGAGCTGAATAAAAGTAAGAGTTTTATACATACCTGGGGCTTCCTCCAGCCCCATTCGAACGGATCGCTCCCACGCCGCTGTCCTCAGTCTTCTCCATCTTCTGTACCGGGTCCCATAACTTCCTCCAGTCGCAGCCAGTCTGATGCAAGTGAAGTGCGCCATTTACGTATCTCTCCAGCAGTCACCGAAAAGATACGTAGAGGGCGCACTTCTCTTGCACAGGTATGTTTAAAACTCTTACTTTTATTCAGCTCTGGTACACTTTAACATAAGTAGTTGTAGAGCTGAAAAAAATGATGGATACTGTCAGCATCCTATTGTGGGACCAATTAGGGAAACATCATCATCAAAAGGAGTGCCCAACTCTGGGTAAAGAAGTGAGTAACAAGAAGAATCAAAAGTAATCAATCATTTATTGAAGGACTTATCCAGCAAAAATTAAAACCATAAAAACAAATTAAAATCTCCCCTTTTTGATGCGTATAGTCAGCACTCACAAAGTTGTATGAGAGGAAGACCTGATAGGAATAAAGTGCATACAGAAAAGTGCTGATGAGAAAGTGTAATAGTGCAATAGTGAGTCAGAGCTTACCATAGTATGGCACCAGGGGGAGGCAGGGAGATAGCCTAAATATATTAACATACATACAAAAATAAATTTCATATAAAAATATAAATTTCATAAAAGGGATCCTTAAGTCACCTGAAAACAAAGGGTGTCACTTACCTGGGGTTTCAACCAGCCCCCTCCTGCAGCCATTCTGTGCCCGCGTAGCCACTCACTGATGCTTCAGTTCCCTGCCGCGGGTTAGTTTTTTTTTTTGCCGACTAGGAGTGGGCAGGCCACTGCGGCTGCGCAGCCCTGGCCACGTGTATCCTTGCACGTGTTCCCGTCCGCAGTAGCGTCCTGCGCAGGCAGGGGACCAGAGCATCAGTCAGTGGCTACATGGGCACATGAAGGCTGCAGGGGGCTGGTAGAAGCCCCCGGTAAATGAAACCGTTTTTTTTTTCAGCTGACTTAAGGATCCCTTTGACTACATGACAACCGCTCCACGCCGACAGGCGTGGCGGCAGCCCCAGGATCGCCTAACGCCAATTGGCATCAGGTCCTGGAGCCGGTTACCGAAGGAGATCGCACGCCCCCTCTGTTAGACGGGGTGATCGCCGTCTATTTACATAGTACAGCACTATGATCAGCAGCAGTGCTGTACTGGGGACAGCCGTGTGACACAACTGTCCCCCTGGGGCACAAAAGAGCGATCTGCAGTGATAGGCTGAAGCCTATCACAGCCGACCGCTGTGATAGGCTGGCTGGGGGAGGGAGGCTGGCCGAGTCAGTAAGCAGAAACGTGTTTTTTCAATAAAAATGACTGGGGGAGGGGGAAGCGATCAGACCCCACCACCAGAGAGCTCTGTTGGTTGGGAGAAAACGGGGGGGGGGGGGGGGGGGGGGGAAATCACTAGTGTGCTGTATTGTGCGGCCCTGCAGCTTGGCACTAGTGTGCTGTATTGTGCGGCCCTGCAGCTTGGCCTTAAAGCTGCAGTGGCCCTTTTAGTAAAAGATAGCCTGGTCTTTAGTGGGGTTTAGCACTGTGGTCCTGAAGTGGTTAATATGTATGTCATGAGTAAGAACCAGAATTTAATGGCGGCAAAGCCGTAAAGGAAATATCAGGGAAATGTTTAAAATTCAAATTTACTCACCTGGGGCTTCCTCCAGCCCCTGGAAGCCTATGTGTCCCTTAGCTCCGAGAGAGGTCCTCATGCTTGCTACACAGCCATAGCAGTTAAGGCACCTGTTTTTTCACTGACCTGAGGAAGCGGGCAAGCACCCGCAAAATGCGTTGTCAATTTTATGTGCTCAAATAAAAGAGCTTTTTTCAATAAAATGGATTACCTCTCTGTCTATAAGGTAAACAGTTTATTAGCCTATCTTTTATGCATTGAGCGCCTCCACCCCTGTTTTAAGCATCTCCAATTCTTACCATCATAGAGGTTAAAAATAAAATAAAATCCCTGCAAAGTGGGCAACCAGTTCAAATCTCTACTAGGCTGGAGTCACAGGGGTCAGTTACATAATAGATGCGTTATAATGAGTATGCAATGGAGACTGGACATAGACTTTAACTTCCCTGGCGGTAAGCCCGACTTAGGGTCGGGCTAGCTACCGCAGGGGATCACATGGCCCCGGGAGGATTTTTTAAAATAAAAGTTGCTCTATATGTTTCAGCTAGCACTTTGCTAGCTAATTATGTCCCCCAAGTCCCTCCGGTCCCCACCGATTGCCCCCGTAATACGTACCCCCCCAGGGATCCCGCGATGGCGCATCCTCCCAATCAGCTCCAGGCTTCGCTATGGGGAGGATGGGGACTGCGCGTGACGTTCATGATGTCATGTCCGACAGACTGGATCGTAAAGCTGCGGCTCTCGCGGGATTGCGGAGGGGTAAATATTGCCAGCGGTGATCGGGGGGGGGGGGGGGGGATTTAGTTAGGTGCCGGAGGGCTTGGGGGACATAATTAGCTAGCGAAGTGTTAGCTTAGGCATATAAAGCAACTTTTATTTTTAAAAATCCTCCTGTGGACGCAGCCTCTACAATTGCGTACCACCAGAGAGGTTAATACAAAGCCTGCATGCAGCAAGTTAGAATAATCATGTGATCGGTTCCAACACAGTACTATGAACAGCTTCATAGAATTGTATGGGCAGTGAGTTGACTTGCAGAATTATTCGGAAACGCAACTACCCACTGTGAATAGGGCTGTAGCGATTAGCCTAATGGTACTTTGCTAGGCCTAAAGCACACTATAAAACTGATTTTGCAAAGCGATTTTACGAGTGATTTTCACATTCCTTTATGAGAAATCGCAAAAAAAAAGTACAGACAGTACATTTTACATTTTCTAAAAATCGAAA